>NC_060187.1:24384061-24539061 GCF_021184085.1 Oncorhynchus gorbuscha | reverse complement strand
CAGATCTGAACCCCAGCTCTGCTCTGCTCTGCTCTGTTGGCAACCCCATACCACCCTCAGGAATACAGACTGGGTGTCACAGTGGCAATGGGAGAAAATGGGAGCGAGGAAGGGAGGAAGGGGGAAATGAGGAGAGAAAGATACATGTATATATGGTGTGTGTGTGTGTGTGTGTGTGTGTGTGTGTGTGTGTGTGTGTGTGTGTGTGTGTGTGTGTGTGTGTGTGTGTGTGTGTGTGTGTGTGTGTGTGTGTGTGTGTGTGTGTGTGTGTGTGTGTGTGTGTGTGTGTGTGTGTGTGTGTGTGTGTGTATGTGTGTGTGTGTATGTGTGTATGTGTGTGAGGGAGAGAGAGAGAGAGAGAGAGAGAGAGAGAGAGAGAGAGAGAGAGAGAGTTTCAGAAAGTGAGAGACAGGTATGAGAGTATGTCATATGTAGGTTTCACCTGGGTTTACACAGCTGTTTTATATAGGCTACCTCTGGCATTCAGTTATAGCCAATATGTCCCTGCATTGTGTGACAGTTTCCATGCAACTTCAGGAGAATGCAAACCATTACACAACAAAAAACATGCTCCATTGAGGCTTACAAACAACATGTATTATAAAAGATAGATATCTCAACTCACCACGATTCAGAACATTGGACAAAGTTCAATTCAGCATCTTCAAATATGTTGCTGAATCAGCGAATATGTCCCTAGAACTGCCAACATATTTGAAAATCTAATTTCACGTCGATCGGAGTGAATTAGTTCACACTTGGACAAGACCAACAAACTCCACAACATCCAAAGAGAGATAGAGGGGAAACGATTCGGCGAGAGTCGGGGCTGCTCTGCGCCTCAGCAATCCTTCCTATCGCTCCAGCCCACTGAGGAAGTTCGAAGCAAAACGCTTTTCATTATGGTGCAAAGGGACAATGTTAAGCAAAGGCTTTGGCCTTTCAAAGGATAATTACTTTTAAAAAATGAAAGCATCGACCGAGAGTGCGGGGTAAAGAAAGAGGAGTAGAGAGAGAGAGAACTCGCAAATGTGCTTCTTGATGTGGGAACGCGTGCGAGCCTCCCGTTACAGAAACACCAGCGGGCGACTGACAGGAGGGTAGATGCGGCGGAATGCAGTTCGGTAATGCTTCACGGGATGTTTAAGTGCCTCTGGCCGGTGGTTAAATATTCCTTTATAAAGTCCGCGCCATCACCGCGCTCTGCTTGACCCGCCTACTCCGCAGCGGCGACAGAGTGGGGGACACACATTTCAATAGGTGGGCGCTGGCAAGCACCAGACACGGGCTTCTTTAGCTCTCTATCCATTTGCCCCCTCTCCCACTCAGTCACATGTTTAAAACACAAGAAGCGCTCTGTAATAGCTGCAAAAGGAGGATAGCCTATACTTAAGACCGCCGACGTGTCAGGAATGATAACAAGTGCTTTGGAGACAGCTTTGACGCAGGCACCACAGATATGCAATGGCCAGGATATGGGAAATTGCTTACAGATTATGGATTCCTGGATTTATGTCTGGAGATATTTGATGTTTTATTTGTTCGTGACTTTTTGGATCTATAATTAATTTGATGTCTCTCTGGAGGGCAGATTAATACATTTGAGGAGGCTAATATATCTCGCCAAAATAAATACCTGTAGGCTAATGCAGTCTCTGCGCCATTAGTTTAGTCTTCATACCTGTCTGACTGTCATACTTAGCTCTGTCTGTCTGAGTAGGGGATGGGAGGGAGTGTGTAGGATGGTTCAGTGCCTGAATCTCTTCTCCCCTGTCTTCAGCCCCCATATATATGTGCATAAGAATGCGTCACAGCACTGCAAAGGCAGATAACAGAGTCACCAGCTGAGACTCCATAAAATGAATGAATGCTGGCATCTAACACTGAATTTGAAGGCGTACATTGAGACACAATAATCATTATTTATGATATCAGTGATCATGTGTTTAGTTTCTAACCTAAGCTAAGGGACCAAAACTCCAAAACATCAGTGAATAACCCTTCCTGCTTCCCTGAAGTAGGCCTATTCACAGATCTATGCGTGACTGGAAAAGTGATGCCGGACCTTGAACAACTTAGTAGTGAGTTAGTGATGATCATAACAACACACAAAAAGACTGATGGCTGTAGCTATGCTCAACAAGTATATTATTATTCTGGCTTTATCTAGCTCTATTTGTGATATTCTACCTTGCCTGACTGATAATCAATCATCCGATAACATCTGGGATGTTGTAGAAGATAGCCATCTGAATAGCATACTTTTTTGCTAACTTGCATGATCTGCATCTGAAGTCAGACGTTCATGAGGCAGCCTGGAAATGCATCTAAAGCAAGTAGTGAATTCCACTAGATGAAAAGCCAAATGAGTATGACATCCTGCCATTTACAGCAAATTCAATTAAAACAATTCCACATACCATAAAACGTTACATTTTCGCATACCCAAAATGCCTATTTAGAGCGAAAGTACGGCTATTCGTACATGGTCAGAGTTTCGTCAGTGATATGGTATGGGAGCTGTCCATGGTGCTGAACTTCCTGTAAATAAGCCTCAACGAATAACTCCACTAGCTTCAGTGGCTTGCAGACTCCATCGGTGGCTTCCAGAGGCTCCCAGACTGTGGTATGGTACTTTATGTGAGCTGTCCACAGTGCTGAACACATATCAACCTCAATGAATAACCTTTCAACTTGCCATAATTTCCATGACGATATCTTTCTGTAGTTTCCCAAGTGTGGGAGATGGTCCTCAGTGCTATAGCATTTGAGCTGTCCTTGGTGCTGAAAACTTTAGCTAAAAACCTCAGTGAATAACCCTTCAGCATGGCATCATTTCCCTAGGGATAAGTGTGGTAGAGTCTTCATCGGGGGTATAAGTGCATATCAAGACTACTCTGACACACTCTGTTCTTGGATAATTGACACTCATCTGTTTGCTCCATTATGTGTTACTTTGGCAACAACTTCTCTCTCTTCCTGGACCCACAGAAAACACAGAAAACAATAATACACACATAAGCATGGGTATTGTAGAAGTAACCACATAGAGTCTCTAACACAGAGATGATTATTATAATTTTTTGAATATTAATATGGTATACTATCATTTACATTTTCACAATGTAGATCCACGCTGACACGCCACTCAGAAATGCACTGTGGCCCATGGGTGTTTCTTAGTTATTGGTTATTATCTTAGTTATTATCTTAGTTACTGGTTTGTATCGGGTCACTAATGATTGAGTAGCCCAGTGTAATGTTGTTGCAGACTGTATTACCTGTCATATTATAAATCTGGAAGACCAAAATACATTAAAAGAACATTTAAAAGAGTCTACCTTGGCACAGCGTTGTTATTATAGAGATAAAAATCACTTAGTCATATATTTCAGTAAAAATAACTTATCACAACAACAACAAATTCAAGTAAAGTGCTCTCCATTTGAAATCTGACACCACCTCCTCCTTTAGTCCTGAACCATTAAATACTTTAATTCCTTTAATTTCAGCATCAAGCTGAAATGAGCCTCATTAGCATATTAATGAGTGGTGTTCCTGAAATGGATCTCCTCTGAGGGACCATGGTGGCAGTGGCTGAGGCAGGAGGCAGGAGCAGCTCAGTGGGTGTCCTGTTGCATAGTGTGGGTCTGGAACAGAGTCGTAAGACATGCTAGGGGTGGGTGACTAATTCACACCTTAACCATAGTCTCAATCACAGACCAGAATAGTCAGAACGGAAGAGATTCGGGAGAGAGTCGTGCTAACCTAGCTTCGCTGTCCTAGCTTCGCTGTCCTAGCTTCACTGACCTATTGGTTGACTGTTGTCATAGGTGCATGAACAGATGTTCCTGTCCCTGTTCTGTCTTAATGTTTGCTGTAGAAAACTTTAAGCAGAGTGATGTTTAAGGGACAGGGAAAAAGTTATATTTATTGCTCTTTTTTGACTGCAGCAAACTATAATGTATCATATGATTTGTCATATATTTTTTCTCATTCTTCCCACCACCTCATCAGATCCCTGTAGACGTCATTCTCTGCAACCTCTTTCTAAGCACCAAAGGCCCTGAGGATCATCTCTCCAGAGTCTGGAAACTCTCTCCCAATCTGAAGACTAATGCCACCTGAATCCCCATGTAATTTGACCGCAGCCTCCTTCTATATCCCTCCATGAACAGCAGAGGACAGTTGATTCAGATAACTCCATTCCATGGGGGGGCCTGGTGGAAAATGAATCCAGGGAGCTTCCACTAAGAGCTCATTCTTTTGAGCTCCGTTTCTCTGGTTATCACTTTGCAGAATGGTATCAGGCCGGCGGTTATCTCTGCTATATTTAAAACAGGTGGGATTATATTCATTCCTTCCCTTGGTGCGGAGGAGGAACACACCATACCTCATACAGATTAATTATCTCTGTCGCCAACCATGTTCTCTTCCTATCTAGTAGTGGGGTACAGATTATGCATTCAAAATGTAAGCAGTCAGAGGCGGTACATATCATTTTTGGATTATGGTGCTTATCAATTCATGCATACTGTTGGGAAAAGGAAAAAGTTCAGAACTATTTTGAAACCTCTGAACTATTTAGATACTGGGATAAATGCAGCTAACTCCTTTACATTTTTTATTTTGAATTCGTTCAAAAAGCAAATATTTTTTTTCATTGGGCAGTTTATTTTAAGGAATACTGAAGGTTGTTTCTGTATGAACATGGAAATGGATTTTGCTATATAGATTAAGGCATATTGATGAATCATCAAATCATATTATGCTTAATACCTATAATTACACCATTATGGATTTGTGGTATCATGCAATATTCTAATTTATCTTGGAGGTGTAGTTGCTTAACAGGACCAAACACATTCTTCTATTTTGAACATAGTGTTAAAATAATTTTCAACCTTTCTTCAATTTGGTCACAATTTTCCATCGTAAAATTGCAGTTGTGTTCCCCAATGTCCCCATCAAACCTGGCATTAGACCATAACAATCTAACTGGTTCACTATTATGACATCTATCAAACCTGATCACGGACACACAAGGGAAGAGAAATCAACTTTACATCCAGAAACGGTTTCTCGCTGGCGTAATAACTGTCTGTTTGATTTGATACAACAACGGTGGTGATACTAATCAAGGTCTTCGCTTGAGGGAATCTTTATGGTACAGGAGACTCAGTGCTTAGCAGAATGTCTGCTATTCCAGGGGGATTGTAGGAATGATAAGCCACAGGAGAGGATTAGAAAAGGTATGCTGCTTTGTCTACACTTTTAGAAAAAAGGGTTCCTAAAGGGTTCTTCGGCTGTCACCATAGGAGAACACTTTTTGGTTCCAGGAAAACCCATATGGTTCCACGTAGAACCCTTTTGGATTCCCTGTAGAACCATCTGTAGAAAGGGTCCTATATGGAACCCAAAAGGCTTCTACCTGGAACCAAAAATGGTTCTTCAAAGGGTTATCCTATGGGGACAGCCAAGGAACACTTTTAGGTTCTAGATAGCTCCTTTATTCTGAGCGTGTACCTCTCAGTAAGGCACAGATCACATTCAGAATCTCAGCGATAATCTCCTTTTCTTTTCAACACCATTGTCCTCCATTTTATTTTAGCATTTCTTAAGCACGCCTCTGTGAGGCTTATCAAAGCTTACTGAAGTTTTTATGTGTTGAGAATTAAATTACTTTAAGAAACACAAACAAATAAGAACAATTCTTTGGTTATCTTTTCAGGCACATTTGTAAGGATATACAATGCATTTGCTCTCTAATATTTCATGTTTTATTATGTTTTGTGCAGAGGATTTGTGCCAAAAGCCTAGAAGATGAATGGATGTAACTCCCAGATAGTATCAGGCTCTGCCCCTCTGTCAACACTGTGTAGCACACTGCTGAAGGACAGAAACAGGTGGGAACGGAGCCTTGTGTGGTTTTGTACCTTTTGTTTCCGCTCGGGAGGTGGGCCATCATTGATACGGGAGAAGCAGATAGGCAGGATATTTGTCAGCGGTGACATAGTGCTGTGAGCGAGAGAGACCCAGCTCCTCCATAACAAATCCATCATCAGTGATGATGGGGGGATACAGTTGAAGACAGCCACAAGCTGCTACAGCACTAGGAGGCTGGAAGGCTGGATGACGGACCACACTTGTGTCCAGCTCAGTAACACATCCCACTCATACAGTACAGCTACAGCTTCTCTCTTTACACGCTCACACATACACACAATCAATTGTTGGAACTCTAGTGTGTGACTGATCTGGGTTCAATCCTGGGTAGTCTACACAACTCAATACTGTGTGAGGTCAAGGCTAGCTGGGAGGTAAAGGTTAGGCTGGAAGCTAGCATGAGTCTTCATGTTTCGGCAAGGTTACGCCATTTTAGGGTATTACACTGAACCACTTCCAATGCATATTGGTTTGAAGAAGCAGACAAGTAGGGGACAAGCTTTGAGTCATGGATGGACCATGTCTTTGAAGGACACATCCTCCACCAACAGTTAGCTCTGGCTTGAAAAAGTAACCAACTGGTTGAATCAACATTGTTTCCACTTAATTTCAACAAAATTATTCAATTTGATGATGTTGAATCAATGTGGAAAACTGATTGAATTTACAAAAAGTCATCAATGTGAAGGAATTCCTTTTTTTGTCACCCAACATTTAACTTAAATCCAATGACATGGTGACATTTTTTTATCGATTTGACGTTGAATTCACATTAGTTGACAAACTAGACAGTGGAATTATGTCTCTGCCCAGTGGGAAGAGAAGGTAATATGAAGGAATGTGAAGTGACCAACTCACATTATCCCTGTGTGTATTTCATGGCAGTTCTATGTGCCCCCCCCCAGCTGACAGGGATAATTCAGACAGGAGAAAAAGACAGCTTTGTGACTGGGTTGGGAGGAGCAGACTGGAGATAAAACATTATGACTCAGCAAAAGGTATTGCCCCATTAAAATTAAATTTACTGCTGGCTTCAGACACATCTTTAGCTCGGTAAGCTGTGACTGTAGGCCTCAGTGATTGGCCATGTAGAGGACGTAACAAACTGACACAGCTTCTCTGCAATGTTGAGCCATTTATTAGACCTACCACTACTTAAGCTGTCTCAGCAATGATGGGTTTGGCGCTGGGTCTTCCACAGCTAATTTGTCTAAAGGACAAAGAACGAAAATGAAGAAGTGTAGGCAAGGCTAGAGTCTGCCTCGGTTGACAAAGTAACTAGCTATCTTGGGGTGTTAAGTTTTTATTTAAGTGCAATGCCAACGCTTTAACCGCTAGGTTACCTGCTGCACTTAATGTACACTTCTGTATGATTACTGCAATTTATTTGTCCTCAGTTATTCGTGGCCAACAATTTATTCTTTGTTCTTTAACCACTGTGCTTTCAATCTATGAATAACAGACATGCCCTATTGAGATATTTGAATAAAAAACAGCTATCTTAAGTGGATAACGTGTGAAGAGGACAAAAAATTATTAGACTGTAATTGCAATCATGCTTCTTGGTATTTTCATCCGCTATTGTCTCTTGGGTTAAATTTAACCAACAGCTTGCAATTTGGCTGAGTGGTCTTAGTCAAAGGAAGGAATGGTTATTTTGTGAATATATGAAATTAGCATTTACTGGTAGCCTGAAAGGTTAATATTTGAATAACATTCTGTCCACTTTTCCCAGTTTTATCACCAAATTATCAGAACTTGGAGCTGGTATGAGTTTAAAACCAGTTTTCTTAAAGATTTAAAGAGCAAGCAAAAACACTCTGCACCAGAGGTACTCTTAACCCCCGGCCTTGTTTTTCTCTCTCTGTTAGATGCGAGGCGAGGTGAGGGATTCAGGAGCCCTTTAGAAACTCTGATTGGCAGCCATGCTAAATTACAGAAAGGTTCCAGGAGAACTGGTTCTCCTGAGGTTCCACAGGCTCTAATTCTTCCTGAATCCGGCACGGGCGTTCCCATGTTCCTCAGCCCTGATTTAACGGTTCTAAAACACCCCGTGAGCTCAGCGCTGAACAAAACCCAAACGCTGCTAATGCCAAGTTAATTAACACAGACCCAGATGCTCAGCTCAGAGTGCCAGAGAGGGAATATTGTGCTCTATATCTGTTCATTTTGACACTAATGCCTCGGTGTCAGTGGGACAGGCCTTTGCTAGCCCTTCTCAGCTGCTTGGTTAATTCTGTTTACGCAGCCTTCTCTCTCCAAAAATTGTGTGATTAATTTGGGCATCATGGCTTTTGACGCCGCCACTGTTTGCTGTTGGCTCTTTATGAAATGCTGTGGCGGCTAGCAGGTGCATGATTTTTAGAAGCAATAATGAGCAAAAAAATCCTTTGTCTAGCGAAATCCAATTAGTTAGCTTTACATATACGAAAAGCTGTAATTCTGCTCATAAACTCTCCAACCAAATGTTGAATGACTTACTTTATTTCATATTTTATGAGGTTTTTCTCTATTTTTCTAAACATTCTGTGAGACATTGAATACCAGCTACATTTAACTTTGGAGACACTCAAATGGATTGGTCCCAAACACATCAAATGTTATCAGCTTTTGGACAAAATTATTCAATGGATTGTGCTATTGAATGGTGAAAGGACAGCTACCATTGAAAGGACTACTATCATTAAAGTAACCTTGGGCTAGCTCTCTCAGGATATTACGAGTTTCACCCTTGAGGGCTATACTAACCGTCGTTGTACCCTTCCTTTCTCATCACATGGAAATTCACAGACTACAGAACCACTGTGATATTCAGTCCCAGGGTTATAAATAGGTAAAATAAACACAATGGCAGATGGCAGGGAGCTGGAAGAGTAAGATCAGACAAATGATTTAATCCAGAAGGCATTAGTCATCCTCAGTTAGCATGATGAGAACCTGCATCGTGCTGCCTTTTGTCAACAGAATCCCTTTAATCCAACACATATCCTTGAACCAAACAGTGAGTTTCAAACCATTTCTTTCTCCAGAGAAACTGATGCTTTCTCTTTCCTTCATCAAATTATTTGGATAATTGAAAGGAAAGATAGCGCCATGTTTTTTTTTACCTGATAATTAAAGGTCAAATGAGTAACCAAGGCAGTGGGCTGGTTGTGAAGTCGCTGGCTGGCTGATAACCCACCCTGTCACCCAATCATTTAATTAACTTTGCTTTGCATGCCATATCTCACCAATTACAGAGTAGAAGGAGATGCACACAGGCAGGGACTAGGGTGGGCAGCCAAGGTCATCCATCATTCAACCAGACCTGTAAACACTAACAGTATGTGAATAATTCAAACGATAGTGAAGATCTTGCATCCAGCTAGTGATAACAAATCTCATTCAACCTCTATTAAAACAGAGTGACATGGAGTGGCTCCCTGATCTCCTATCTCTCAGATGGATTCTGTGCAGCAGACAACCTGTACCACCTTTCCATGATTCTCCAATACTTTACATTCGTCCAAATACAGTATTTCAAGCCCTTTGAGTAATGACTGCTTAGTTTTTCATATGACTCTATTGATCTGAAGAGGCAGTGCAGATTGAGAAGCATCACCCAAAATGTCTCGTTGGACGTCGGTGACTGTGGACAGTTAATGACACTGAGATATGAAGGCATTCTCTTCTCTGAGGTATGCATTGCTATTGATTCCTCAGGGGCACTATCAATTACTGTGGTAGCTCTAGCATCACATATCTTATTGAGAGCCATTGTTCAGCCTACGGGCAGTGGTAGGAGAGGAGGAGAAACAGAGGAGGAAGGGACAGACATCTGTGGCCTTTTCTCTCTCTCTCTTCCCCCACTCTCAATTAGAAATGTTTTATTGTTATGACATATTTGTCTATCCCTCTCTGTCTGTTTCTCTCTCTCTCTCTCTTTCTCTCTCTCTCTCTCTCTCTCTCTCTCTCTCTCTCTCTCTCTCTCTCTCTCTCTCTCTCTCTCTCTCTCTCTCTCTCTCGCTCTCGCTCTCGCTCTCGCTCTCTCTCTCTCTCTCTCGTGGTCTATAATGTTGTTAAGAGCCATGCATTATCTGACATTAGCCACATTAGGCATCTGTCTCTAATTGATTAAAGTGAACATTCTCTCGGCTTCATAACCACTTGCAAACACCAGTTATCTAATCAGGCAAACATACTGCATCCTATAACATATACTAATGGATTCCATGTGAACTGTAAATGGTGTAGAGGTCACCATGGTTGTGACTAGTGCTGGTTTTCAAATAAACAATATATGGCATCCTTGAAAATACTGTCTATATTTGGCTGTTGGTGCTTTTGACAATCATACATGGAAGGGCTAGGAATCGTATGTTTACACTCAATCCACATAGCAGTTATCATGAAAGCACTGTGTACAAAAATATGACTAGGGTTACCTCAGGCCAAATCTACAAGCTCTTAGGCTGGATTTACACTGGCAGCCCAATTCTGATGTTTTTGTCACTATTGGTATTTTGATCAGATATGAAAACAATCTGATGTGAAAGATCTGATGTGATTGGTCAAAAGACCAATTCATGGAAAAAATATCAGTATTGTGCTTCCTGTGTAAACGCGGCCTAAGATGTTCTGCATTCTGTTCATCAGTGCATTAGGGATTGCCTCTGTACACTGTAGTTGTAACACTGTATATTAATCTACAGAAGCAAGATCCTTTCGAGGGCAGGAAAGTCTAACTCTGAAATGAAGAGAAATAAATACCAAGATACAAATCTAAAATAATTTTGATGGTAACCCAAAGGGGCTGCGATCCTTATTCTTATAGCTAGTTTTGAGTAAACAAGTGTCCATTATCCGAGAGCGTCGCTGCCTGTTTTAATGTTAGTGCAGCGTCCCCCCTGGGGAGATAGATATGCAATATTCATAAGGGATGTTTTGAACTGCATCTGAAGTCAAACAGTGTTATGTGAGTCGGAGAGGATAGGTGCTGTACAGTGTCAGTGTTTGCTGCACCTCGTAATCAGGTTGAATAAATAATAACAACAGCAGGGTCCCGACCTCACTCTCGCCACGTTCCAGTTCAGATGAAAGGGAAACGTTTTGCATGTCGGCCATTAAGCACAGGGCCTTTAGCATCACCTACCCAGACACTTCTCAGGTCAGAATGTCACCTCGTAGAGCCTTCACAGGCTTTTTAAAAATTCATTGTTTAATCCCATCTCCCTGTGTCAGAGACAAGACGTAAAATTTTTGCACACAGAGTGTGAATTATGATATTGGTGACAGTTTTTTAGGTCCAGTTGTTTCTCTAATGGGTGTTAATACATTAATGTGGTTTAACTGTAACAAGGTTTAGTGACATGTAAATGTCACATTTATATGACTGAGTGGATATTTTCTGTCATTTAATTCAACTACATTTGAAAAAATATTTTGTTTCCCCTTTTCACATTTTGCAAGCATGGAATTATTGTATTTGCTATTGTTTTTTATCATGTTGTTTGGATGTTTTTTTCTGTTTACTTCCTAAGCTAGATTAACTTTGCAAGTATTTTATTTAAATATAGTATGGCCTTTTGTTCAGCAAAAACAAAACAGCATTTATTATCATGGACTTAATTGTGTAACTAGCCTTGACTTATTTACATAATTGAATTAGATTTTAAAAAGTAAACTCGGTTGAGTTTCCTTTTTTGGCTTATTGTTGTATTTTATACCCCCTTGAAAATAAGTGCAAATGCTTCAAAAATATTTCACTCACAGGTCAAATAAAATAAAATGTATTGATAAATTTGAGGGGTGGCCAGTCCTCTTCTGGCTGTGCCGGGTGGAGATTATAAGAGAACATGTCCAAGATGTTCAAATGTTCATAAATGACCAGCATGGTCAAATAATAATAATCACAGTAGTTGTCGAGGGTGCAGCAGGTCAGCACCTCAGGAGGAAATGTCAGTTGGCTTTTCATAGCCGATCATTAAGAGTATCTCTACCGCTTCTGCTGTCTCTAGAGAGTTAAAAACAGCAGGTCTGGGACAGGTAGCACATCCGGTGAACAGGTCAGGGTTCCATAGCCGCAGGCAGAACAGTTGAAACTGGAGCAGCAGCACGGCCAGGTGGACTGGGGACAGCAAGGAGTCATCATGTCAGGTAGTCCTGACGCATAGTCCTAGGACTCAGGTCCTCCTCCGAGAGAGAGAGAGAGAGAGAAAGAGAGAGAGAGAGAGAGAGAGAGAGAGAGAGAGAGAGAGAGAGAGAGAGAGAGAGAGAGAGAGAGAGAGAGAGAGAGAGAGAGAGAGAGAGAGAGAGAGAGAAAGAAAGTGATAAAGAGAGAATTAGAGAGATCATACTTAAATTCACACAGGACACCGGATAAGACAGGAGAAGTACTCCAGATATAACAAACTGACCCTAGCCCCCAACACATAAACTACTGCAGCATAAATACTGGAGGCTGAGACAGGAGGGGTCAGGAGACACTGTGGCCCCATCAGATGATACCCCGGGACAGGGCCAAACAGAAAGGATATAGCGACACCCACTTTGCCAAAGCACAGCCCCCACACCACTAGAGGGATATCTTTAACCACCAACTTACCATCCTGAGACAAGGCCGAGTATAGCCCACAAAGATCTCCGCCACGGCACAACCCAAGGGGGGGCGCCAACCCAGACAGGAAGATCACATCAGTGACTCAACCCACTCAAGTGACGCACCCCTCCTAGGGACGGCATGAAAGAGCACCAGTATCTGGGATCTGGCCAGGCAGAGACAGCAAGGGTGGTTCGTTGCTCCAGAGCCTTTCTGTTCACCTTCACACTCCTGGGCCAGACTACACTCAATCATATGACCCACTGAAGAGATGAGTCTTCAGTAAAGACTTAAAGGTTGAGACCGAGTCTGCGTCTATCACGTGGGTAAGCAGACCATTCCATAAAAATGGAGCTCTATAGGAGAAAGCCCTGCCTCCAGCTGTTTGTTGAGAAATTCTAGGGACAATTAGGAGGCCTGCGTCTTGTGACCGTAGCGTACGTGTAGGTATGTGCGGCAGGACCAAATCAGAAAGATAGGTAGGAGCAAGCCGATGTAATACCACTTTTAGCGACTTTGGTACACATCCGGTGGATAGAGAGCCGTTTATTATGTTCAACATAGGAAGGCCAAGCACAGGAAGCTGCTCTTTCAGTAGTTTAGTTGGAATAGGGTCCAGTATGCAGCTTGAAGGTTTAAAGGCCATGATTATTTTCATCATTGCGTCAAGGGATATAGTACTAAAACAATTGAGTGTCTCTCTTGATCCTAGGTCCTGGCAGAGTTGTGCAGACTCAGGACAACTGACATTTTAAGGAATACGTAGATTTAAAGAGGAGTTCGTAATTTGCTTTCTAATGATCATGGTCTTATCCTCAAAGAAGTTCATGAATTTATTACTGCTGAAGTGACAGCCATCCTCACTTGGGGAATGCTGCTTTTTAGTTAGCTTTGCGACAGTATCAAAAATAAATTTAGGATTGTTCTTATTTTCCTGTAATGACGGGTGAGTGAAATGAGTGAGGAGTCAGATGCAGAGAGTGAAATTAATGGGAAAACGCTTTAATGTCCTTCAAATCGTAACAGGTCCAAAACATGGGTGAATGCCCAAAACACTGGCGCTAAACCAACCCAAAACCTAGATAGCGAAAAACCCAATACCAAAACACGATACATCACCAAACGTAACAACCAACAAGCCCGCACGAACACCAGCGGGCAAAACTAACTTAAATTGTCATGTTTTGTCTTATATTGTCTTGTCATTATGCTTTCCCTTCTGTTCGTTTCCCCCTGCTGGTCTTATTAGGTTCATTCCCTTTTTCTATCCCTCTCTCTCCCCCTCCCTCCCTCTCTCTCCTCTCTCTATCGTTCCGTTCCTGCTCCCAGCTGTTCCTCATTCTCCTAACTCACTCATTTAGTCTTTTCACACCTGTCCCCTATCTTGTCCTCTGATTAGAGTCCCTATTTCTCCCCTTGTTTTCCGTTTCTGTCCTGTCGGATCCTTGTATGATGTTCGCTGTGCTGTGTCCTTGTCTCGCCCTGTCGTGTCTTGTCTCCTTCAGATGCTGCGTGTGAGCAGGTGTCTGAGTCTGCTACGGTCGGTGCCTTCCCGAAGCAACCTGCAGTCAATGCTCGAGTCTCCAGTCTGTCCTCGTTACTACGAGTGGATTTAAGTTTTTTCCTGTTTTGTTTTCGTCTTGAGTTTTACTGGAATAAAGACTCTGTTTTCGCTAAGTCGCTTTTGGGTCCTCATTCACCTGCATAACATAAATAACACCCATCCCAAAACCAACAAGGAACAGGTGAAAACAATTAGACAAAAACAAACGAAAATGAAAAAGGGATCGGTGGCAGCTAATAGACCGGCGACGACAACCGCCAGCCACCCAAGCAGGAAGGGGAGCCACCTTCTGTGGTATTCGTGACATTTCCTCAATTAATAAGTTGGAAAAATAGGATGATGGAGCAGCAGTGAGGGCTCTTCGATACTACACGGTACTGTCTTTCCAAGCTAGTCGGAAGACTTCCAGTTTGGTGTGGCGCCATTTCCGTTCCAATTTCCTGGAAGCTTGCTTTCAGAGCTCGGTTATTTTCTGTATACCAGGGAGCTAGTTTATGTTTATGACAAATGTTTTTAGTTTTTAACGGTGCAACTGCATCTAGGGTATTGCGTAAGGTTAAATTTAGTTCCTCAGTTAGGTGGGTAACTGATTTTTGTCATCTGACGTCCTTGGGTAGGCAGAGGGAGTCTGGAAGGGCATCAAGGAATCTTTCTGTTGTCTGAGAATTTATAGCACAACTTTTAATGCTCCTTGGTTGGGGTCTGAGCAGATTATTTGTTGCGATTGCAAATGTAATAAAATGGTGGTCCGATAGTCCAGGATTATGAGGAAAAACATTAAGATCCACAACATTTATTCCATGGGACAAAACTAGGTCCAGAGTATGACTGTGACAGTGAGTAGGTCCAGAGACATGTTGGACAAAACCCACTGAGTCGATGATGGTATACCCTAGTATCATATACTCCTAATGGCTGTCATTTCTTGACCAGTCAGATTTTTGAATTTATACAACATTGACAAGGTTTCTCTCTCTCTCACTCTGACCTCAAACTCCAGTCTTCCTATTTTTCCCTCTAGAGGAGGAGACCACTCCTTCCGATCGAATGACAGGTGACTTTCCCTTAGTGCAGATGAAAGCCTGTCTTACTACAGCCTGACGGGGTGCTATGAAGTCACCCTGATGGAGTGCACCACAGAATCACAATCACTTCAGCAGTTCCTCAGTCAAAGCACCATGGATTTGTGGGTGGAACACCATATACGGTGGAACAAATGGAAATTGCCATTGTGGATGTACAGAACACAGATAAAGGCATCGTAAATCTCTAATTCTAGTATGCTGAGAGCCAATTAAGAAAATTAATCTTACACCAAATATGGCCAATGGTGCACCCACCATGGAATGTTGCTTTGAAAAGGAGTGTGAGTTAAGCGTTCTACTACTCCTTCTTATTCTAAATGGTACAATACCAGATGGGGTGTTTGGATTATCTGGGGGCTTTCTCAGTGTCCATGGGGAGTATAATTACCATGGTACCCGGCATTGAGCCTGCGGCCTTTAATGTCCTCAACCTTCCAATTCACTCAGAGTAAATTAGCCAATGTCAATCAGAGCTCCATCAGTGACAACAGGAGGCAGAGAGGAGGGTTTTTTCCTCCTTCGATGTCACATTCTGATTTTAAATGTGTCCTTCCACTCCAAAGAGTGTTGAGGGCACCTCTCTAGTCCTCTCCCACCAGTGATCCTTCTCTCTCTCTCTCCCTCTCTCTCTCTCTCTCTCTCTCTTTCTTTCTCTCTCTCACCACTTCTTTCAAAAATAGGCAGTATTTAAAATCATCAATTACTGTCAATTAGTTGGCAACGTGGTATGGTGCTTTGGCCTGCAATATTTCAACCAAAATCAATCCACTCCTTCAACCCCCTCTCTTACAAGATTTGAAACACAGCCATCAAAGAGGTCAGGATGATCTGAAAAACATACTTGCAGTATACTTAGTTTAGGATATGTTGCTATCAGAATGGCCTTATTGAGGAACAATAGTTTGGAATCTTTTATACTTTTAAAATAGCCTCACCAAACAATTGGTGAGAGGTGGCCTCGGCGGGCTAATGGTCTAATCTTAAATGATGACAGTCAGGGTTTGATTAAGCTTGTGCCTATGAGGGCCTGTTATTTGATAGCATGTGAGTGCAGGGATCATTTACATTGATTATGCCCCAGTCCCGTTCCACAGACCCAATCCCAGGGAATTAACTTCAGTTCCAGAACCCTACTCATTTTTAATCATCCTGAAGAAATTAAGGTGAGTGGTCGATATGACTTCGACGGAATTTACGTGGGGGCCACTGCACTCCTTATCACACTCCCCAAACGCATTGACATAGGAATTTAACAAGGAGACACTATCTGCCGGGCCAAGAATAGAACCATTTTGGAGTTGCCCTGGTCCGCTTGGCTCTGGCAGTATTGACGAATGTATCATACTGTGTTCAGTGAAAAGAACCAATCCCTCCCTCTTCACATCTTTTTAATCACAGATTGGATCGCACATCGATCAAGCTCCTTTGTTGGGCAATGGGCATACATCCCGGATGTGGTGAGGGAAGGAATATCTGTTCATAAGCTGTTATTCTTTCATTAAATGAATGTGTCCTCATTAAAAGTGAATAGTTACAGAGCTACAGATTCAGTGAGATAGTGTATAATCTTCAGCACAACATTAGCACTTAAACAACTCCATAACCAAGCTGCAGCGGTTTCGGGCTCTTTGTTACACAAAGGTCTCCATCAACTGTAATGAATGTTCTTTGTGTTCATATGTGCTGTTTCCCCTCACAGAAGCTCATCTGTACTGTGTAGTAGGCCGATACCATAACAATTAGTATTGAAATGAGTGGGTGTAGCAAAAATTTTGTGTTTCTAGCTCCAACAGTGCAGTAGTATCGAACAATTCACAACCATACACACAATACACACAAACCTAAAAGTAAAATAATGGAATTAAGGAATATATATATATATTAGGATGAGCAATGTTGGAGTGGCATAGACTAAAATACAGTATACTAGAATACAGTATATACATATGAGATGAGAAAAGCAAAATTATGTAAACATTATTAAAGTGACTAGTGTTCCATTATTAAAGTGGCAAGTGATTTCAAGTCTATGTACAGTATATAGGGCAGCAGCTTGTTAGGTGCAGGGTTATGTAACCGGGTGGAAGCCGCCTAGTGATGGCTATAGTATTTAACAGTCTGATGGCCTTGAGAAAGAAGCTGTTTTTCGTTCTCTCGGTCCGAGCTTTGATGCACCTGTACTGACCTCGCCTTCTGGATGATAGCGGAGTGAACAGGCAGTGGCTCGGGTGGTTGTTGTCCTTGATGATCTTTTTGGCCTTCCTGTGACATCGGGTGCTGTAGGTGTCCTGGATTGTATACAGAACACCTACTCATAGCTGGCTACAGTTGGAAAATTAAATACATTAGTATGCTGTAAAAAAAAACCCAGCCATAGAAATACATAAAATGAAGGCAAGAAACTTTATTATATGGTGCTATCAGAGAACATATATATATATATATATATATATATATATATATATATATATATATATATATATATATATATATATATATATATACACACAGTATATATATAGTTAAAGATTGCATACTAACTAAGGCCTCATGAGTGCTGTTTCCCAAGCAGATGTAACCTCACAGTGAAGAGTGAAAGTGACAGTGAAAAAAGTGAATTCAACAGAAATAGGCAAGGAGTGTGATGGATGATTTAGCTTCCATTAGCTGTCAACAGAGATCTTATTAGTAGCTACAGAGGCCTGTCTGCTTAACAAGTGATTCATGGATTTCATGATGTTAAAAAGTGTTTCCCCTGAATTCATTACCTTAAATGCTAAATCAAAATCTTCAAACAGCTGAGCCTAATACAGACTCCTTTTAATTAAGGGAGCTGTTGGCAAACAAAAAGCTCAGTGTTGCTTTACTGATCTGGCCTTCAAATCAATCTTAAACACACGATCAAGACTTTCCAAATGGGTTACTCTTTATTCATCTCATAGCCCCTACCTCCTCATGCTCTGAATTCTGCATGTATGCTAAGAGATTTTCTGTTTCAAATGCTTTAAATATGTTTTATTTTGAGTTGCATCTGGGCCTCTATGATGGCACTTACCAGGGCAGTGACACTTTTCTCCCCACAACATTTGTTTTGCTGCAGGATTGATGATGCTTTGGCTAACTAGATCCAGCTAAGGGAATAATGAAGAACGTGTATTAATTTCTCAGCATGTGCAGGCTCAGGGAAGAAGGGTGCTCTTTGTTTTTCACAAGCGGGATGCTTTCCAGAGAGTCAACTCAGGGAGAAGGAAGCAGAGCTACCACTTTGAAGCTGCATTCAACATTTCTTCTCCCGCTGGCTTGGCTGCATGGCGTTTCATTATTATTTTAACCCCCTTTCTCTCTGTCTCCAGAGCTCCATAGCCATTTTATACGGGCACTATTAGACTAGCCAAGACTCTTGACAGGAAACGCTGTGTTTGTGATTGCATCGTGGGGCTCGGGACGGAGGAGGTGACATTAACATAGTGAGTGGTGGTGCAGCTTTGGCATTTTTAATGGATTTTGGTTGGTTGATTTGTTTTCCTGCTGGTGTGTAAGTGGTGGTGGAGTTATATTGTTGTTGGGTGGATTCTAGTAAATAAAATCACTATTCTCTGTGATGGAGAGATGCCAGTCTTTCTTTCATTCTTTCAGGAAGTCAGTACAACCATTCCTAAACCAAAAAAGAAAACCAAATTCTTCCTTTCTCAGACCTAAGACGCTACTGAGCAGGTGTAGGATCTTAATACACCTCTGTGTTGGTTGAACAACAGTGATAGTTCAGCTAAAGCCTATTTATAGTCTTCAGGTCCCTAAGACTACTTTTCAAGTGTTAATCACCCTTTTCTAACAATGATATGATATTTTTACAATTTAATTAGTAGCGCTGTCATAGGTTCCGCCACTGTAGATTAGGTTGCAATTTTGTTAATTGGTCATCTAAATGTAACTTTACTTCATTCTATTCTATATCCTGGGAAATGTAATTAAAATGATGAGGAATGTGGCCAGTGGACAATAATGGACTGAACAACCATACAGGAATAGAATACAATACCATGGTCAGGTCTGGAAATGTGTTGATGGCTGAATCATAAATCTTGGACTGGCAAGAGAGTAAGCGGCTGAGATAATTAAGGAGTGAAAGAGAGGGAAGTGGAAGCAAGAGAAAGAAACAATCATTGGGAGAGGAATGTGTTAGTTATCCGCAGGGGCTACTACTAATTGCCTTGCTCATGAGTTTGTGAGACGTGTTAGCCTGCTCCTGGATCTGGTTCCAGCTCCGCTGCTGACGTTATACCACTGCCTCAAGGGTGCAAGCTTGGTATCCTGGCTCTGCACACATTTTTACATTTACATTTTTAGTCATTTAGCAGACTCTCTTATCCAGAGCAACTTACAGTAGAGAGTGAAAAAATACATAAAAGCACCATACTTTATCAACTGACACACGACAGCTAGCTCTGTCCCACTGACTCTCATGGGTGTTTTTCTAACTGCTTTATGGCTCTTTAATTTGTAGCCCAGAGAGAGAGAGAGAGAGAGAGAGAGAGAGAGAGAGAGAGAGAGAGAGAGAGAGAGAGAGAGAGAGAGAGAGAGAGAGAGAGAGAGAGAGAGAGAGAAAAGAGAGAGAAAAGAGAGAGAAAAGAGAGAGAGAGGCTTTGTAATTTATGGAGTATTATTGAGCCATCAGAGTGCCATTAAGCACATTGAGTCATGGTTACTGCAGCCTAGCTTTGGAAAATAAAAAAATACTTCTTATAATGTCATATGAATGGTATGGTTTGAATAGATGTATGGTTTGAATACAAGAACACACACCAAGTATACAACTGTAGTGTCGGAATTCATATTCTGTTTTTGTTTCAATCACTTTGGTGAAATTTTCACAAGTAAAGTGCATTTGGGAAGTATCCAGTCACCTTGACTTTTTCCACATTTTGGTATGTTACAGCTTTATTCTAAAATGTTTGTTTTTTGAAATCCTCATCAATCTACACACAATACCCTGTAATGACTAAGCAAAAACAGGTTTTTAGACAACCCCCCCAAAAAATGAAGTATCACCCTTTACTCAAGTACTTTGTTGAAGCACCTTTGGCAGCAATTACAGCCGTGAGTCTTCTTGACTATTACGCTACTAGCTTGGCACACCTGTATTTGGGGAGTTTCTCCCATTCTTCTCTCTCTAAAATTATCTGCCGAAATTGTTGCAACCCTTATTACTAGCCTGTTCAATCTCTGTTTCGTATTGTCTGAGATCCCTAAAGATTAGAAAGTTGCCGCGGTCATCCCCCTCTTCAAAAGGGGAGACACTCTAGACCCAAACTATTACAGACCTATATCTATCCTACCCTGCCTTTCTAAGGTCTTTGAAAGCCAAGTTAACAAACAGATCCCTAACCATTGCGAATCCCACCGTACCTTCTAGGCTTTGCAATCTGGCTTCCGAGCTAGTCATGGGTGCACCTCAGCCACGCTCAAGGTCCTAAATTATATCATAACTGTCATCAATAAGAGACAATACTGTGCAGCCATATTCATCGACCTGGCCAAGACTTTCGACTCTGTCAATCCTCACATTCTTATCGGCAGACTCAACAGCCTTGGTTTCTCAAATGACAGCCTCCCCTGATACACCAACTACTTCTCTGATAGAGTTCAGTGTGTCAAATCAGAGGACCTGTTGTCTGGACCTCTGGCAGTCTCTATGGGGGTGTCATAGGGTTCAATTCTCGGGCCGACTCTCTTCTCTGTATACATCAATAATGTTACTCTTGCTGCTGGTGGTTCTCTGATCCACCTTTACGCAGACGACACCATTCTGTATCCTTCTGGCCCTTCTTTGGACACTGTGCTAACTAACCTCCAGACGATCTTCAATGCCATACAACTCTTCTTATGTGTCCTCCAACTGCTCTTAAATGCAAGTAAAACCAAATGCATGTTCTTTTGCTGCCCGCACCTGCCCGCACGATTGCTGCCCACACCTGCCCGCCAGTCCAGCATCACTACTCTGGACGGTTCTGACCTAGAATATTTGGACAACAACAAATACGTCACTGGTACGCCATTTCCGGTCACAACTTGCAGACTTGTTTACGCGTTGCTGTCCGTTTTGTTGCCAACTTATTTTGCTACCTGACAACTTTACGGTTTTTACTTTTTAATTACCGTTTATATTTTTGTTTTTTCCCTCAACTTTTTCACTCCGGACGCTTTATCTGGACATGGTTCGTCAGGACCTCCAACAGCCGAAGCTAAGTAGTAACATTAACATGATGCCTTCTAATTGCAGTCGCTGTACTCATAATATACAGGAGAACGATCACCTTACGGCGAGGATAACTGTGCTACAAGCCCAGCTTCAGACGCAATCGTTAGGCAAGGGTAATTTCAGTGTAGGAAAGGATGAAACAGCGTCTGTGCCACCAGTAAGTACAGATAGTAACGTTAGTATAAATCCCCTCGCACGGTCCCCGCAGCCGGACAACTTTCTCACGGTTTCTGGAAGGAAATGCTGTAGGAATGCTCAACCGGTGTCGCTCATTCAGCCGACAGAAACTTTCAACCGGTTTTCCCCATTAAGCAGCGAGTCGGAGTCAGAGGCCGAGCCTTCTCTTGTCTCTACTCCTCCCGTTACGGGGTCTGACACGCTGAAGCTTCCCACCATTAGCTCTGACAAATTGAAAACTCATTGGCGACTCCATTACCTGCAGTATTAGACTTAAAACGAATCATCCAGCGATCATACACTGTTTACCAGGGGGCAGGGCTAGCGACATTAAGGCTAATCTGATGATGGTGCTGGCTAAAGCTAAAACTGGCGAGTGTAGAGAGTATAGAGATATTGTTATCCACGTCGGCACCAACGATGTTAGGATGAAACAGTCAGAGATCACCAAGCGCAACATAGCTTCAGCATGTGTCGGCATCGAGTAATTGTCTCTGGCCCCCTCCCAGTTAGGGGGAGTGATGAGCTCTACAGCAGAGTCTCACAACTCAATCGCTGGTTGAAAACTGTTTTCTGCCCCTCCCAAAAGATAGAATTTGTAGATAATTGGCCCTCTTTCTGGGACACACCCACAAACAGGACCAAGCCTGACCTGCTGAGGAGTGACGGACTCCATCCTATCTGGAGGGGTGCTCTCATCTTATCTACCAACATAGACAGGGCTCTAACTCCTCTAGCTCCACAATGAAATAGGGTGCAGGCCAGGCAGCAGGTTGTTAGCCAGCCCGCCAGCATAGTGGAGTCTGCCACTAGCACAGTCAGTGTAGTCAGCTCAGCTATCCCCATTGAGACCGTGTCTGTGCCTCGACCTAGGTTGGGTAAAACTAAACATGGCGGTGTTCGCCTTAGCAATCTCACTAGGATAAAGACGTCCTCCATTCCTGTCATTATTGAAATAAATCATGATACCTCACATCTCAAAATAGGGCTACTAAATGTTAGAACCCTTACTTCAAAGGCAATTATAGTCAATGAACTAATCACTGATCATAATCTTGATGTGATTGGCCTGACTGAAACATGGCTTAAGCCTGATGAATTTACTGTGTTAAATGAGGCCTCACCTCCTGGCTACACTAGTGACCATATCCCCCGTGCATCCCGCAAAGGCGGAGCTGTTGCTAACATTTACGATAGCAAATTTCAATTTACAAAACAAAAAGTTTTCGTCTTTTGAGCTTCTATTCATGAAATCTATGCAGCATACTCAATCACTTTTTATAGCTACTGTTTACAGGCCTCCTGGGCCATATACAGCGTTCCTCATTGAGTTCCCTGAATTCCTATTGGACCTTGTAGTCATAGCAGATAATATTCTAATCTTTGGTGACTTTAATATTCACATGGAAAAGTCCACAGACCCACTCCAAAACGCTTTCGGAGCCATCATCGACTCAACATGTCTCTGGACCCACTCACTGTCACAGTCATACTCTGGACCTAGTTTTGTCCCATAGAATAAATGTTGTGGATCTTAATCTTTTTCCTCATAATCCTGGACTATCGGACCACCATTTTATTATGTTTGCAATTGCAACAAATCATCTGCTCAGACCCCAACCAAGGAACATCAAGAGTTGTGCTATAAATTCACAGACAACACGAAGATTCCTCGATGTCCTTCCAGATTCCCTCTGTCTACCCAAGGACGCCAGAGGACAAAAATCAGTTAACCACCTAACTGAGGAACTCAATTTAACCTTGCGCAATACCCTAGATGCAGTTGCACCCCTAAAAACTAAAAACATTTCTCATAAGAAACTAGCTCCCTGGTATACAGAAAATACCCGAGCTCTGAAGCAAGCTTCCAGAAAATTGGAACGGAAATGGCGCCACACCAAACTGGAAGTCTTCCGACTAGCTTGGAAAGACAGTACCGTGCAGTACCGAAGAGCCCTTACTGCTGCTCGATCATCCTATTTTTCTAACTTAATTGAGGAAAATAAGAACAATCCGAAATTCCTTTTTGATACTGTCGCAAAGCTAACTAAAAAGCAGCATTCCCCAAGAGAGGATGGCTTTCACTTCAGCAGTGATAAATTCATGAACTTCTTTGAGGAAAGATCATAATTATTAGAAAGCAAATTAAATCTGTGTATTCCTTTAAAGCTCAGTTGTCCTGAGTCTGCCCAACTCTGCCAGGACCTGGGATCAAGAGAGACGCTCAAGTGTTTTAGTACTATATAACTTGACACAATGATGAAAATAATCATCAGCACTGAGACTGCACTTGTGAAGGTGGTAGATGACCTTTTAATGGCATCAGACCGAGGATCTGCATCTGTCCTAGTGCTCCTTTTGATACCATCGATCACCACATTCTTTTGGAGAGATTGGAAACCCAAATTGGTCTACACGGACAAGTTCTGGCCTGGTGTAGATCTTATCTGTCGGAAAGATATCAGTTTGTCTCTGTGAATGGTTTGTCCTCTGACAAATCAACTATAAATTTCGGTGTTCCTCAAGGTTCCGTTTTAGGACCACTATTGTTTTCACTATATATTTTACCTCTTGGGGATGTCATTTGAAAACATAATGTTAACTTTCACTGCTATGTGGATGACACACAGCTGTACATTTCAAGGAAACATGGTGAAGCCCCAAAATTGCCCTCACTAGAAGCATGTGTTTCAGACATAAGGAAGTCGATGGCTGCAAACGTTCTACTTTTAAACTCGGACAAAACCGAGATGCTTGTTCTAGGTCGCAAGAAACAAAGAGATCTTCTGTTGAATCTGACAATTAATCTTAATGGTTGTACAGTCGTCTCAAATAAAACTGTGAAGGACCTCGGCGTTACTCTGGACCTTGATCTCTCTTTTGAAGAACATATCAAGACCATTTCAAGGACAGCTTTTTTCCATCTATGTAACATTGCAAAAATCTGAAACTTTCTGTCCAAAAATGATGCAGAAAAATTAATCCATGCTTTTGTCACTTCTAGGTTAGACTACTGCAATGCTCTACTTTCTGGCTACCCGGATAAAGCACTAAATAAACTTCAGTTAGTGCTAAATACGGCTGCTAGAATCCGGACTAGAACCAAAAAATGTGATCATCTTACTCCAGTGCTAGCCTCCCGACTCTGTCTTCCTGTCAAGGCAAGGGCTGATTTCAAGGTTTTACTGCTAACCTACAAAGCATTACATGGGCTTGCTCCTACCTATCTCTCTGATTTGGTCCTGCCGTACATACCTACACGTACGCTACGGTCACAAGATGCAGGCAACCTAATTGTCCCTAGAATTTCTAAGCAAACAGCTGGAGGCAGGGCTTTCTCCTATAGAGCTCCATTTTTATGGAACGGTCTGCCTACCCATGTCAGAGACGCAAACTCGGTCTCAACCTTTAAGTCTTTACTGAAGACTCATCTCTTCAGTGGGTCATATGATTGAGTGTAGTCTGGCCCAGGAGTGGGAAGGTGAACGGAAAGGCTCTGGAGCAACGAACCGCCCTTGCTGTCTCTGCCTGGCCAGATCCCCTCTTTCCACTGGGAGTCTCTGCCTCTAACCTGATTACAGGGGTTGAGTCACTGGCTTACTGGGGCTTTTTCATACCGTCCCTGGGAGGGGTGCGTCACCTGAGTGGGTTGAGTCACTGATGGGATTTTCCTGTGACTCCCCCCCCCCTTGGGTTGTGCTGTGGCGGAGATCTTTGTGGGCTATACTCGGCCTTGTCTCAGGATGGTAAATTGGTGGTTGAAGATATCCCTCTAGTGGTGTTGTTATGCAGGTGAATGAGGACCCAAAAGCGACTTGGCGAAAACAGAGTATTTAATCCAGTAAAGTTACTTTACAAACAAAAGGCATAATACTACTCGTAATGACGAGAACAGACAGGAGACTTGATCAAGAACTGCAGGTTGCCTCGGGAAGGCACTTGAACGTAGCAGACTCAGACACCTGCTCACCACGCAGCATCTGAGGGAAACACGACACGACAGGGCAATACATAGACACAGCACGGTGAACAATAGATAAGGATCCGACAGGACAGGAACGGAAAACAAGGGAAGAAATAGGGACTCTAATCAGGGGAAAAGATAAGGAACAGGTGTGGGAAGACTAAATGATGATTAGGGGAATAGGAACAGCTGGGAGCAGGAACGGAACGATAGAGAGAGGAGAGAGAGGGAGGGGGAGAGAGAGGGATAGAAAAAGGGAACGAACCTAATAAGACCAGCAGGGGGAAACGAACAGAAGGGAAAGCATAATGACAAGACAATCTAAGACAAAACATGACAGGTGTGGGGGCTGTGCTTTGGCAAAGTGGGTGGGGTTATATCCTTCCTGTTTGGCCCTGTCCGGGGGTGTTCTCAGATGGGGACACAGTGTCTCCTGACCCCTCCTGTCTCAGCCTCCAGTATTTATGCTGCAGTAGTGTATGTGTCGGGGGGCTAAGGTCAGTTTTTTATATCTGGAGTACCTCTCCTGTCCTACTCGGTGTCCTGTGTGAATTTAAGTGTGCTCTCTCTAATTCTCTCTTTCTTTCTCTCTCTCGGAGGACCTGAGCCCTAGGACCATGCCTCAGCACTACCTGACATGATGACTCCCCAGTCCACCTGGCCGTGCTGCTGCTCCAGTTTCAACTGTTCTGCCTTATTATTATTGGACCATGCTGGTCATTTATGAACATTTGAACATCTTGGCCATGTTCTGTTATAATCTCCACCCAGCACGGCCAGAAGAGGACTGGCCAACCCACATAGCCTGGTTCCTCTCTAGGTTTCTTCCTAGATTTTGGCCTTTCTAGGGAGTTTTTCTTAGCCACCGTGCTTCTACACCTGCATTGCTTGCTGTTTGGGGTTTTAGGCTGGGTTTCTGTTACAGCACTTTGTAATATCAGCTGATGTACGAAGGGCTATATAAATCAATTTGATTTGATTTGATTTAAATACCTGGTGTCTGGTTAGACTGTAAACTCTCCTTCCGGACCCACATAGAAATTTGGCTTCCTATTTCGCAACAAAGCATCCTCGTAAATATACCCTCGTAAAACTGACTATCCTACCGATCCTCGACTTCGGCGATGTAATTTACAAAATAGCCTATGACTCTCTACTCAACAAATTGGATGCAGTCTTTCACAGTGCCATCCGTTTTGTCACCAAAGCCCCATATACTACCCAACACTGCGACCTGTACTCTCTCGTTGGCTGGTCCTCGCTTCACACTCGTCGCCAAACCCACTGGCTCCAGGTCATCTACAAGTCTCAGGTAGGTCAGGGTAAAGCCCCGCCTTATCTCAGTTCACTGGTCACCATAGCAGCACCCAACCGCAGCACACACTCCAGCAGGTATATTTTACTGGTCATCCCCAAAGCCAATTCCTCATTTGGCTGCCTTTCCTTCCAGTTCTCTGCTGGAATGATAATCAGAGCAGCTCACCGTTCATTGCACCTGTACATAGCCCATCTGTAAAAAGCCCATCCAACTACCTCATCCCCATACTGTATTTATTATTATTTATTTTTTTTCTGCGTTGTCCTGACTGTGTGCTTAGGGTCATTGTTCTGTTGGTAGGTGAACATTTGCCAAAGCCTGAGGTCTCGAGAGCTCGGGAGCAGGTTTTCGTCAAGGATCTCTCTGTACCTTTCTCCATTCATCTTTCCTCGATCGTGACTTTTTTGTAACATTGGTGCCGGCGAAGAAGGCTGACATTTTATGTGTCTCGAAACTATTTAGTTTTGCATTGTTTGTAACTTATTTTTTTACTTATTTTGTACATAATATTGCCGCTACCATCTCATATGACCGAAAATAACTTCTGGACCTCAGGACTCTTATTGCTCACCAGGGACTGGCAGAATCCTTTTTTTCCTTTAACGAGTCTGACGAGTCTGACTCGAATGATATACTGCTTTCTCGGGAACAGGCCCAGATCCCTGTGATTTGCATGAAGAGGAGGCGGAGAAAAAGGGGCCAGAGGGCAGGTTGCCCTCTGAGAATTCGTAGGCGAGCGAATAAACCTCCTCTTCCTTCCATTCTGCTAGCAAACGTTTAATCTTTGGAGAATAAAACAGATGACCTATGCAGAAGATTCAACTACCAACGGGACATTCAAAACTGTAATATCTTATGCTTCACGGAGTCATGGCTGAACGACAACACTATCAACATACA
This sequence comes from Oncorhynchus gorbuscha, assembly GCF_021184085.1. Lineage (NCBI taxonomy): Eukaryota > Metazoa > Chordata > Actinopteri > Salmoniformes > Salmonidae > Oncorhynchus > Oncorhynchus gorbuscha. The sequence continues at coordinate 24,511,271 of NC_060187.1, read as the reverse complement.
GCTGGCTGGTTATACTCTGTACCGGCAGTATAGAATTATAGATTACTTGTTGGTTATTACTGCATTGTGGGAACTAGAAGCACAAGCATTTCGTTACACTCGCATTAACATCTGCTAACCATGTGTATGTGACAAATATGATTTAGAACAGGAGTGTCTGATAAGACAATGGGAGGCAGACTATGTATTTTTGTAAATAACAGCTGGTGCGCGATATCTAAGGAAGTCTCGATCTATTGCTTGCCTGAGATAGAGTATCTCATGATAAGCTGTAGACCACACTATCTACCTCGAGAGTTTTCATCTGTGTTTTTCGTAGCTATTTACATACCACCACAGACTGAGATTGGCACTAAGACAGCATTGAATGAACTGTATTCTGCCATCAACACTCACCTAGAGGCAGCTCTCCTAGTAGCCTGAGACTTTAATGCAAGGAATCTTAAATCCGTTTAACCTAATATCTATCAGCATGTTAAATGTGCAACCAGAGGGAACAAAACTCTGGACCACCTTTACTCCACACACAGAGACACATGCAAAGCTCTCCCCCGCCCTCCATTTGGCAAAGCTGACCATAATGCTATCCTACTTATTCCTGATTACAAGGAAAAATTCAAGCAGGAAGCACCAGTGACTCGATCAATAAATAAGTGGTCAGATGAAGCAGATGCTAAGCTACAGGACAGTTTAGCTAGCACAGACTGGAACATGTTCCAGGATCCCTCCCATGACATTGAGAAGTACACCACATCAGTTATTGCCTTCATCAATAAGTGCATCGATGACGTCGTCCCCACAGGGACTGTACGTGCATAACCCAACCAGAAGCCATGAATTACAAGCTACATTTGCACTGAGCTAAAGCCTAGAGCTGCCACTTTCAAGGAGTGGGACTCTGACCTGGAAGCTTCCAAGAAATCCCTCTGTGCCCTCTGACAAACCATCAACCAGGCAAAGCGTCAATACAGGACCAAGATCGAAAGGTACCACACCGGCTCTGATGCTCGTCGGATGTGGCAGGGCATACAAACCATTACCGACTACAAAGGGAAGCACAGCCGAGTGCTGCCCAGTGACACAAGCCTACCAGACGAGCTAAAGTACTTCTATACTCACTTTGAGGCAAATAACACTGAAACGTCTATGAGAGCAACACCTGTTCCAGATGACTGTGTGATCACACTCACTGCAGCTGAAGTGGGTAAGATATTTAAACAGGTCAACATTCACAAAGCTGCGGGGCCAGATTGATTTCCAGGACATGTACTGCGAGTATACCCTGACCAATTGGCAAGTAGCATCATTGACATTTTCAAGTCTGTAATACCAACATGTTTTAAGCTGACCACCATAGTACCTGTACCCAAGAACACTAAGGTAACCTGCCTAAATGACTACTGACCAGTAGCACTCACGTCTTTAGCCATGAAGTGCTTTGAAAGGCTGGTCATGGCTCACATCAACACTATTATCCCAGGAACCCTAGACCCACTCCAATTTGCATACCGCCCCAAAAGATCCAAACTTCCCTTTCCCACCTGGACTTAAGGGACACCTATGTGAGAATGTTATTCATTGACTACAGCTCAGTATTCAACACCATAGTTCCCTCAAAGCTCATCACTAAGCTAAGGTGTCAGGATTTGGCCAGGGTTGTTCCGGTTTTTGGTCACTAGATGCCCCCATTGTGCTTTTTGACCTTTTTGTTTTCCCTTGATCCCCATTATTATTTGCACCTGTGCCTCGTTTCCCCTGATTGAATTTAAACCCTTAGTTTTCCTCAGTTATTTGCTCTGTGTTTGTATGTTAGCACCCAGCCCTAGTATTCTGTGAACTATTGTTGATCCCGGTGGACTCGCTTGTGGAATTCTGTTTTTTGTTCTTGTTTATTTATTTTTGAGTATCTTTTGAGGCTTTTTATGCTATACCTACCACCTTGTGGATTTACCTTTTTTCCTGAAGGACTTCACTTTTTACTTCATTAAATACACCGTCTCAAGTACTGCTGTATCTGCCTCATCTTCTGGGTTCTGCCGACTATTCGTTGCTCAGTTGGTTAAGTGACTGTTTCTCACTCCGGAGACCCGGGTTCATAACCGGGCCCTGACATAAGGAACCTGGGACTAAACACCTCCCTATTGCAACTGGTTCCTGTACTTCCTGACGGGCTGCCGCCAGGTGGTAAGGGTAGGCAACAACACATGTGTTGATCCTCAACACAGGGGCCCCTCAGGGGTGCGTGCTCAGTCCCCTCCTGTTCTCCCTGTTCACTCATAACTGTACAGTCATGCAGGACTCCAACACCATCATTAAGTTTGTCGATGACACAACAGTGGTAGGCCTGATCACCGACAATGACGAGACAGCCTATAGGTATGTCAGAGACCTGGCCATGTGGTGCCAGGACAACAACCTCTCCCTCAACGTTATCTAGACAAAGGAAATGAATGTGGACAACAGGGAAAAGGTGACCGAGAACGCCTCCATTCTCATCGATGGGGCTGCAGTGGAGCAGGTTGAGAGCTTCAAGACCTTTGGTGTCCACATCACTAACAAACTAACATGGTCCAAGCACACCAAGACAGTCATGAAGAGGGCACGACAAAACCTATTCCCCCTCAGAAGACTGAAAATATTTTGCATAGGTGCTCAGAACCTCAAAAGGTTCTACAGCAGCTCCACCGATAACATCACTGCCTGGTATGGCAACTGCCCGGCCTCCGACCGCTAGCCACTACAGAAGGTAATGCTTACGGCCCAGTACATCACCGGGTCCAAGCTTCCTGCCATTCAGGACGTCTATACCAGGCGGTGTCAGAGGAAGGCCCTAAATATTTTCAAAGACTCCAGCCATCCTAGTCATAGACTGTTCTCTCTGCTACCGCACGGCAAGCGGTACAGGATAGCCAAGTCTAGGTCCAACCCCCGAAAATCTATTCAATTGGCTACCCAGACTATTTGCAAATCCCCCCCTCTCTCCCCTTCTTTTACACCACTGCTACTCTCTGTTGTTACCATCTATGCATAGTCACTTTAATAACTCTATCTACATATTACCTCAACTAACCGGTGCTCCCGCACATTGATTCTGTACCGGTAGTCTCCGTGTATATAGTCTCGCTATTTTTTATTTTACTGCTGCTCTTTAATTACTAGTTCCTTTTATTTCTTATTCTTATCCGTATTTTTTAAACTGCATTGTTGGTTAGGGGCTCGTAAGTAAGCATTTAATTGTAAGATCTGTTGTATTTGGTCATGTGACTAATACTATTTGATTAGATTTGACTAGTTGCCCAGTCCCTGCCCCTGAAAAACATCCAGAATGATGCTGCCACCACCGTGCTCCACCGTTGGGATGGTGCCAGGTTTCCTCCAGACGTGACACTTGGCATTCAGGCCAAAGATATCAATATTGGTTTCATCAGACTAGAGAATTTTGTTTCTCATGGCTTGAGAGTCTTTTAGGTGCCTTTTGGCAAACTCCAAGGGGGCTGTCATGTGTCTTTTGCTGAGGAGTAGATTCCGTCTGGCCACTCTTCTATAAAGGCCTGATTGGTGGCGTGCTGCAGAGATGGCTGTCCTTCTGGAAAGTTCTCCCTTCTCCACAGAAGATCTCTGGGGCTTTTTCAGAGTGAAAAAGCCCCCGATTGTTCAGTTTGGCCGGGCAGCCAGCACTAGGAAGAGTCTTGGTGGTTCCAAACTTCTTCTATTTAGGAATGATGGAGGCTACTGTGTTCTTGAGAACTTTCAATGCTGCAGAAATGTTTTGGTACCCTTCCCCAAATCTGTGCAAATCCAAATCCTGTCTCAGAGCACTATGGTCAATTTCTTCAACCTCATGGTTTGGTTTGTGCTCTGACATGCACTGCCAACTGTGGGACGTTATATAGAGAGGTGTGTGCCTTTTCAAATCATGTCCAATCAAATGAATTTAACGCTGTTGGACTCCAATCAAGTTGTAGAAGCATCTCAACGATGATCAATGGAAACAGGATGCACCTGAGCTCAATTTGGAGTCTCATACTGTAGCAAAGTGTCTGAAAACTTATGCAAATAAGGCAACATTTGTAAAAACCTGTTTTGATTGACCTATATAACTAATGATTTGTCATTATGGGGTATTGTGTGTCAATTGTTGGGGGGGGGGGGATTATTTGCTCCATTTTAGAATAAGGCTGTAACCTAACAAAATGTGGAAAAAGACAAGGGGTATGAATATTTCCGAATGCACTGTATGTGGTACATCTTCACAACTCTAAGCACAAAATCCAAACAGATCATCAAATTGGCTCATGTTTCAAAGCACTAAGCACATTTTCAATTGATTGAGTACAATAAACATATTAACAAAGTAATTTGTTTATTGCACAAATAACTATTTCAATTTGGATGCATATTCAATCTATCTATCTGCTTTTGAAAATGAAATATGACCTTAACTTTGATTTTATTTTCTTGTAATTTGTTAACAATACAATTACTGTAACTATCACATGATCAAACTGCTGAAAACGGATAACTACTGAACCAAAGTGATGTAGTGCTTTGTTAACATACATAGTTTGATAACTGTTGAACACTGTAACGCTCTACATATATTTTTATCTCATATATGTATCAATTTGACATCAATTTATGTTGGAAGGTTAAAACCAAATAATATATGGATGTGGTGTAAATACTGCAGTCTCATTTTCTGTCAGCCAGTGTGCTTCAATAGGACAAAGTAGAATGCAATACCTGAGTTGCATACAACACTACATTTATACCTGGGTTGTATATAACAACATATTCCACTCATTATCTGAATGTCATTCATACACTGTAAGCTAGCAGACAATAATCAGTTGAGAAGTCATGTAAAAAAGGTGATATTTTACAATGTTGCATAGGGCAGATTTTGCATGAATGACTCAGGGGTGAAAGATGTGTGAAACCCGAATGAATACATAATGAACATAAGATAGGGAGCATTAAAAGGGTTATAATTTTAGAGTTTTGTACTGAAGAGTTTTGAAAGTATACCACTTACATCTGAAAACTGCATTGAAAATAACTGTAATTGAAAATAACTGTAACATTCAAGCGGATGAGTCTACTCAGCATTCCATATCTACAGTAAAACGACACTCACTGAATCCTCAGGGTCACTCCAACATGCTAGAGGAATGCATTAATGTCTTGATGGTTTTTTCAATGGCTAATATCAATTCATTATTGCACTATCTACACAGTACAGAGAATGGAAAAATATTCAACACTAGAACCATTTATTTTATCGCAGGGTACCACACATCAAAATGTAGCAGATAAGATCAAAGACATCAATATTTTGCCATATTGAGTAGGTTTATCCGTCTAGCTTTCAGTGGAAATGTAATCTTAATTGGACTCTATGTATTTATATAATGGAGTCGGGAGAAGACGGCATGAAAGACTGGGAAAAGTAACAATTCTCAGAATGATTTCCAACTTGTTAAATGATATCTTGTCTTACATCACTGTTAACCTGTCACTCTCACACAAACACAACAATTTACACGAGAGCAAAGTAAACATTGTTTTAAAAAATACGCCCATTAGGCATAAAAGTAGCGAGAAATTACTCCATTCCCGCCATCTGTCAGACCAGAAATCAGCCTGCATGTGTATACTGTATGTGCTGCTATTTAATCAGTCATGGAGGACAGGCCACCATACTGAAAAGTACTTGGGTGGAGAGAATGGCGAAAACAAACACTAATCCGCTATATCCATTGAACTGTTACTATTTAAACCAAAGGTTTTTTTTTTATGGGTTCTGCCAACCATAACATTGTTGTGTATTTGTTTATTTGGATCCACAAAAAACACAAAACATTATCTGTTGCCTTGTTGACAGCTTTGCACACTCTTGGAATTCACTCAACCAGTTTCATGAGGTAGTCACCTGGGATGCATTTCAATTAACAGGTGTGCCTTCTGAAAAGTTAATTTGTGGAATTGCTTTCCTTCTTAATGCGTTTGAGCCAATCAGTTGTGTTGTGACAAGGTAGGGGGGTATACAGAAGATAGCCTTATTTGGTAAAAGACCATGTCCAAATTATGGCAAGAACAGCTTAAATAAGCACAGAGAAACGACAGTCCATCATTACTTTAAGACATGACGGTCAATCAATACAGAAAATTTCAAGAACTTTGAACGTTTCTTCAAGTGCAGTCAAAAAACCATCAAGCGCTATGATGAAACTAGCTCTCATGAGGACCGCCACAGGAATGGAAGACCCAGAGTCACCTCTGCTGCAGAGGATACGTTCATTGGATTTACCAGCCTCAGAAATTGCATCCCAAATAAATGCTACACAGAGTTCAAGTAACAGACACATCTCAACATCAACTGTACAGAGGAGACCGTGTGAATCAAATCAAATCAATTTTAATTTGTCATATGTGCTGAATACAACCTTACAGTGAAATGCTTACTTAAAAGCCCTTAAAAAATATATAAAATTACAAAAGTAAGAGATGAGAATAACAAATAATTCAAGAGCAGCAGTAAATAACAGTAAAGGGCTATATATACTGTATATATACAGGGGGCACCAGTGTCGAGGTAATTGAGGTAATATGTAAACTCAGCAAACAAATACACATCCTCTCACTGTCAACTGTATCTATTTTCAGCAAACTACATGTGTAGATATTTGTATGAACATAACAAGCTTCAACAACTGAGACATAAACTGAGCAAGTTCCACAGACATGTGACTAACAGAAATGGAGTAATGTGTCAATGAATAAAGGGGGGTCGAAATCAAAAGTAACAGTCAGTATCTGGTGTGGCCACCAGCTGCATTAAGTACTGCAGTGCATCTGCTCCTCATGGACTGCACCAGATTTGTCAATTCTTGCTGGGGGATGTTACCCCACTCTTCCACCAAGGCACCTGCAAGTTCCCGGACATTTCTGGGGGAATGGCCCTAGCCCTCACGCTCTGATCCAACAGGTCCCAGACGTGCTCAATGGGATTGAGATCCGGGCTCTTCGCTAGCCATGGCAGAACACTGACATTCCTGTCTTGCAGGAAATCATGCACAGAAAGAGCAGTATTGCTGGAGGCATTGTCATGCTGCAGGGTGATGTCAGGGTGAGTCTGTAGAAAGGGTACCACATGAGGGAGGAGAATGTCTTCCCTGTAACGCACAGCGTTGAGATTGCCTGCAATGACAACAAGCTCAGTCCGATGATGCTGTGACACACCGCCCCAGACCATGATGGACCCTCCACCTCCAAATCGATCCCGCTGCAGAGTACAGGCCTCGGTGTAACACTCATTCCTTCGACAATAAACGCGAATCCGACCATCACCCCTGGTGAGACAAACCCGTGACTCGTCAGTGAAGAGCACATTTTGCCAGTCCTGTCTGGTCCAGCGACGGTGGGTTTGTGCCCAAAAGCAATGTTTTTGCCGGGGATGTCTGTTGAGGACCTGCCTTACAACAGGCCTACAAGACCTAAGCTTGGGGGTAGAAGCTATTTAGGACCTATACTTGGAGCTCCAGTACCGCTTGCCGTGAGGTGGCAGAGTGACCAATCGATTACTAGGGTTCCTGGAGTCTGCTGGAGCTAGAGTCTTTGACTTAGGGCCTTCCTCTGACACCACCTGGTATAGAGGTCCTGGATGGCAGGAAGCTTGGACCCGGTGATGTACTGGGCCGTAAGCATTACCTTCTGTAGTGGCTAGCGGTCGGAGGCCGGGCAGTTGCCATACCATGCTCTCGATGGTGCAGATGTAAAAACCTTTTGAGGATATGAGGACCCATGACAAATCTCTTTAGTTTCCTGAGGGGGAATAGGTTTCGTCGTGCCCTCTTCACAACTGTCTTGGTGTGCTTGGACCATGTTGGTTTGATGGTGATGTGGACGCCAAGGAACTTGAAGCTCTCAACCTGCTCCATAACAGCTCCATCGATGATAATAGGGGCGTGCTCGGTCATCTTTCCTTTATTCCACAATCATCTCCTTTGTCTTGATAATGTTGAGGGAGACGTTGTTGTCCTTGCACCAAACAGTCAGGTCTCTGACCTCCTCCCTATAGAATGTCTCATCGTTTTTGGTGATCAGGCCTACCACTGTTGTATCATCAGCAAACTTAATGATGGTGTTGGAGTCGTGCCTGGCCATGCAGTCATGAGTGAACAGGGAGTTCAGGAAGGGACTGCGTAAGCACCCCTGAGTGGCCCCTGTGTTGAGGATCAGCGTGGCGGATGTGTTGTTACCTACCCTTACCACCTGGGGGCGGCCCGTCAGGAAGTCCAGGATCCAGGTGCAAAGGGAGGTGTTTAGTCCCAGAGCTTGGTGATGACCGTTGAGGGTACTATGGGGTTGAACTCTAAGCTGTAGTCAATGTAGTCATAGGTGTTCCTTTTGTCCAGGTTTGAAAGGGCAGTGTGGAGTGCAATGGAGATTGCATCATCTGTGGATCTGTTGGGGCGGTATGCAAATTGGAGTGGGTCTAGGGTTCCTGGGATAATGGTGTTGATGTGAGCCATGACCAGCCTTTCAAAGCATTTCATGTCTACAGACATGAGTGCTACAGGTCGGTAGTCAATTAGGCAGGTTACCTTAGTGTTCTTGGGCACAGGCACAATGGTGGTCTGCTTAAAACATGTTGGTATTACAGACTCGGACAGGGAGAGGTTGAAAATGTCAGTGAAGACACTTGCCAGTTGGTCAGCACATGCTCAGAATCCTGATAATCCTTCTGGCCCTGTGGCCATGTGAATGTTGACTTGTTTAAAGGTCTTACATTGGCTGCGGAGAGCATGATCACAAAGTCGTCCGGAACAGCTGATGCTCTCATGCGTATTTCAGTGTTACTTGCCTCAAAGCGAGCTTAGAAGTCATATAGCTCGTCTGGTAGGCTCGTGTCACTGGGGCAGCTCTCGGCTGTGCTTCTCTTTGTAGTCTGTAATGGTTTTCAGGCCCTGCCACCTCCGCTGAGCGTCGGAGCCGGTGTAGTACAATTCGATCTTAGTCCTATATTGATGCTTTGCCTATTTGTTGGTTTGTCAGGGGGCATATAGGTATTTCTTGTAAGCTTCCCGGTTTAGAGTCCCGCTCCTTGAATGCGGCAGCTCTCTCATTTAGCTCAGTGCGAATGTAACCTGTAATCCATGGCTTCTGGTTGGGGTATGCACATACAGTCACTGTGGGGACAACGTCCTCAATGTACTTATTGATAATGCCAGTGACTGATATGGTGTACTCCTGGAACCTGTATCCTGGAACATATTCCAGTCTGTGCAAGTAAAACAGTGCTGTAGTTTAGCATCTGCTTTATCTGACAACTTTTTTTATAGACCGTGTCACTCGTGCTTCCTGCTTTCATTTTTACTTGTAAGCAGGAATCAAGAGGATAGAATTATGGGCAGATTAGCCAAATGGAGGGCGAGGGAGAGCTTTGTGCGCGTCTCTCTGTGTGGAGTAAAGGTGGTCTGGAGTGATTTTTCCCTCTGGTTGCACATTTAACATGCTGATAGAAATTAGTAAAAACAGATTTATGTTTTCTTGCATTAAAGTCCCCGCCCACTAGGAATGCCGCCTCTGGATGAGGGTTTTCCTGTTTGCTTATGGCGGTATACAGCCCATTGAGAGAAGTTTTAGTACCAGCATCGGTCTGTGGTGGTATGTAGACAGCTACGAAGAATACAGATGAAAACTCTCTAGGTAGATAGGTTGGTCTACAGCTTATCATGAGATACTCTACCTTAGGCAAGCAAAAGCTTGAGACTTCCTTAGATATCTTCCACCAGCTCTTGTTTATAGAAATGCATAGGCCCCTGCCCTGTGTCTTACGAGAGGCTGCTGTACTATCCTGCCTATAGAGTGTTTAACCCACCAGCTGTATATTCTTGATGTCGTTGTTCAGCCACAACTCGTTGAAACATAAGATATTACAGTTTTTATGTCCTGTTGGTAGAATAAACGTGCTTTCAATTTGTCCCATTTATTTTCCAGCGATGGAATGTTAGCTAGCAGGAAGGAGGTCAAGGGTAGATTAGCCACTTGTCGCCTGCGAAATCTCCGTTTCCTCCAGTGAATAACGGGGATCTGGGCCTGGTCGGGTGTCTGTATTATATCCCTCCCGTCCGACTCATTGAAGAATAACTCTTCATCCAGTTTGAGGTGAGCAATCGCAGTTCTGATGTCCAGAAGCTATTTTTGGTCATACGAGACGGTAGCAGCAACATTATGTACAAGACAAGTAACTAACAACGAAAAAAAAACAAATAGCATGGCTGGTTAATTAAAAGCCGATAAGGCTCACTCCAGCCTTCATGGTTGAAATGCTGTAAAGAAACCACTACTAAAGGACACCAATAAGAAGAAGAGACTTGTTTGGGCCAAGAAACATGAGCAATGGACATTAGACCAGTGGAAATTTGTCCTTTGGTCTGGAGTCCAAATTTGAGATTTTTGGTTCTAACCACCATGTCTTTGTGAGGCGCGGTGAATTTCCAAAATAAAATATATTTTGATTTGTTTAACACTTTTTTCCTTACTACTACATAATTCCATATGTGTTCATTTATAGTTTTGATGTCTTCGCTATTATTCTACAATGTAGAAAATAGTAAAAATAAAGAAAAACTGTTAAATGAATCAATGTTCTTAAACTTTTGACCGGTACTGTGTGAATGAGGGTGGGAGAGAATGGGTGTGTGTTGGGTGAGGATGAATGAGAATGGATGTGTAAGTTGATGGATGGATGGGTGTAATGTGTCTGAGAGGTCGGGAGGGTGGAAAAAGATGGGAGGTTGATGCAAGCTTAGCTTGGGTGGGCAAGTGTGGGCTAGGATGGGAAGTTGAGAAAAGATTGGCTTGGGTATGGTAAAGGGTGGTCAAAACAGGGAGGGGAAGTGGAAAGGGATGGGTTTGGCTTTGGGAGAGAGACAAGGAAGGATTTAACAATACTACAATGTAATTGTATTTATTTTTGTGACTTGCAAACCTGCTGTAAAAAGAATGAGTTCTTGACAGATTTAGAGAGGATGTTGAGTAATTATTATTCCTTTTTGTCATTATAGCTAAGATTCAATGGTGGTTATTGGTGAGAGTGAAGACGGGCTCTATCTGAGTGATTGGGATGGGGTGACTGGGAGGGCATCAGACACTTCTCTGAGGTGTGTGTGGGGCCTTCACTCATCTCACTTCAGTCTCTCGGTTGATACACTCTGTAGCTCAGCCAGCATGCTAACATGTTTTATGCAATGCCTTCAGAAAGTATTCATACCCCTTGATTTTTTTCTCATTTTGTTGTGTTGCAGCCTGAATATTAAAATGATTAAATTGAGATTTTGTTTGTCACTGGCCTACACACATTGCTCCATAAGGTCAAAGTGGAATTATGTTTTGACATTTTTACAAATGAATGAAAAATGAAAAGTCTTCAATCCCTTTGTTTATAAGGGCACAGGGCGAGGCCCAGACATGGGAGGCAGATGGTTCGAGTCTCTGATATTTATTATAATCCAAAGGGGCAGGCAAGAGAATGGTCATGGGCAGGCAAAAGATCATAAACAAGGTCAGAATCCAGAAGGTACAGAGTGGCAGGCAGGCTTGAGGTCAGGGCAGGTAGTATGGTCAAGCAGGCGGGTTCAGAGTCAAGGCAGGCAAGGGTCAAAACTGGCAGGGCTAGCAAAAGAGAGATAAGAAAAACTAGGCACACAGAAAACACACTGGTTGACTTGACAAGACAAACTGGCAACAGACAAACAGAGAACACCGGAATAAATACCCAGGGACTAATAGGGAAAACGGGTGGGTGGAGACAATCACAAAGACAGGTGAAACAGATCAGGGTGTGACATTGTTATGACAAGCCTAAATAAGTAATTTAGTCACATAATACGTTGCATGGTCTCTGTGTACAATAATAGTGTATAACATGATTTTTGAAAGACTACCTCATCTCTGTACCCCCTTAATTTGCTGTAAGGTCCCTCAGTCGAGCAGTGAATTACAAACACAGATTCAACCACAAAGACCAGGGAGATTTTCCAATGCCTCGCAGAGAAGGGCACCTATAGATAGATGGGTAAAAAATGGAAATGCAGACATTGAGTATCCCTGGTGAAGTTATTAATTACACTTTGGGTGGTTTATCAATAGTCACTACAAAGATGCACGCGTCCCTCCTAACTCAGTTGCCAGAGAGGACGTAAACTGCTCAGCGATTTCACAATAAGGCCAGTGGTGACTTTAAAATATCACAAAAACTATCAAGCGTTGCACACATATTATCCAAATACTGACTGTCTTGGTGGCCTATAGCAGCACCCCAAAAGAAGAGGCTTGTATGAGGCAGATGAACTTGCAACCACAACACTTCAACAACATTTGACCCTCTCTAAGCTTTACAGGAATATGTCTCTGATCATATACCACAACACCTCCCCCATAGGCATTTCTGTCAATATCTTTGTATTGCTACTTCTGTATCATCAAAGGTACTACTGGTCCTTCTGTAGCTCAGTTGGTAGAGTATGGCGCTTGTAACGCCAGGGTAGTGGGTTCGATCCCCAGGACCACCCATACGTAGAATGTATGCACACATGACTGTAAGTCGCTTTGGATAAAAGCGTCTGTGTCACGCCTTGGTCATTGTATCTTGTGTTTTTGTTATATGTTTGGTTAGACCAGGGTGTGACATGGGTTTATATGTTGTGTTTCGTATTGGGGTTTGTATTAATTGGGATTGTGTATTATTAGGGGTGTGTCTAGTTAGGCTTGGCTGCCTGAGGCGATTCCTAATTGGAGTCAGCTGATTCTCGTTGTCTCGGATTGGGAACCGTATTTAGGTAGCCTGAGTGCGCGTTGTATTTCGTGGGTGATTGTACCTGTCTCTGTGTTAGTCACCAGATAGGCTGTAATTAGTTTCTCGTTTGTTGTTTTCTTCTTCAGTTATTTCATGTACCGCATTATCTTCATTAAAAGTCATGAGTAACCTACACGCTGCATTTCGGTCTGACTCTCTTCAAACAACAGACTAACTACGTTACAGTCTGCTAAATGGCATATATTACTAAGTTTAAGAGATGGACAGTATATGAATGTTATCCGATGTTAGTTAGAAACAATGTACCGTTAGCAGTAATTAGTTCATGTATCTGTGGGTTTAGCAGTCTGAGTGCTAGAGGCGTCTTTACAGACCCCGATTCGAATCCAGGTTGTATCACAACTGGCCGTGATTGGGAGCCATAGGGTGGCACACAATTAGCACAGCGTTGTCCGGGTTAGGGTTTGGCCGGGATAGGCCGTCAGTGTAAATAAGAATTTGTTCTTAATTAACTGACTTGCCTAGTTAACCAGTTATAAAGGTTAAATAAAAAATAAAAAAAGAATAATACACATGTCAAACACATTAACCATTTCTGCGTTTATGCATTAATAATAATAATAATAATAATATATGCCATTTAGCAGACGCTTTTATCCAAAGCGACTTACAGTCATGTGTGCATACATTACACATAGTCCAGTTGAAATGTCTTCTTCATATTGACACTGCTGCTGCAAAACCAATTTTACCCTTGGGGACAGTAACGTTTAGTCTATAATACAGTAACATGCAGTTGTCCTAGCTACCTCAAGGTTCCCTCTTAACATTCTCATATATCTAAAGAAGCTGTGAAAGAGGTGATTTCTCATTGTCATGGTGGTAGTGGTGAAGTGAACTCTATAAATTCCCCTGTGTTATAGTGAATTGTCTCCAAGCTCCACTCCACACCGAGCCCCGCTGAGTGCCAACCTGCTGTATTCTCTAATTGAAAAGACTCTATGCACTCCCACTCTGTGGAATCATTTGGGCAATGACATGGGAATTGACTGGAGGAATATGTGTCCCAGGAATCGTTTCCAAACAGAAGCAATTTCATGCTGCTTTAACTGAGGAAATAATTTTAATTCAAGAACACAAAGCCGCTCCCAGACTGCCTCTCTCTCCGAACAATGCCATTATGAGAAGAAATCTCACATAATATAAAATATTGACATGCAATGTGCTGTGATTCCTTGAGGTAAACATTGTTGTGGTGTAACAATAAGATGCAGAAACACCCTCTGTACTGAGGTGGTTGATCACGTGGTGTTGTTTATCACATGTGCCTGGGCACATGGCAGAGTAGCTATTATGGTGTCCCTGTTATATTTCAATCGTCACTCCTAACATTCTCCAAACAACCTTTCAGTTGTATGTGCCATTCAAGAGGATTGGGGGTCAATTCCATTTCAATTTAGGTAGTGATTTTTCTTTTTCAAAACAACTGTCAGAATATGAAATAAAGACCAAGAAGTTTGTGCAAATGTTACAATTTTGTGCAAGGACCATGTATTGTGAAAACAACAATGCCCTTGTAATGTACATGAATTGTGTTATGGAACACTATGGTATGCCCAGTAGTCTTTCTGCAAAGATAACAGGGTCAGGGTTATGCAGGTCCAGGTGAAGCTCTTTGCCTCTGGCTCTCAGGTTTGCAGTGGGGAAGCGGACTGCAATGTTATGTGTGTGTGTGTGTGTGTGTGTGTATGAGAAACAAACTCATTATGTTTTTTTTTTCTTCAAAGAACCATTGATGGGAAACTGTAAGAACTTTTGCGGCGTATGTGGGCAACATTTTCTGTATTTCCAAGGTTAACTGAAAGGTTGTCTAACGTACTGCTCAAACTTTTGTGATTGTACTTACCACAGGGCATTCAGAAAATATTCAAACCCCTTGACTTTTATTGTGTTACAGCCTGATTTTAAAATGTATTAAATTGAGATTGTGTGTCACTGGCCTACACACAATACTCCATAATGTCAAAGTGGAATTATGTTTTTAGATATTTTAACAAATTAATAAACAATTAAAATCTGAAATGTCTTGAGTCAATAAGTATTCAACCCCTTTGTTATGGCAAGCTTAAATCAATTCAGGAGTAAAATTGGGGTCTTAACAAGTCACATGACGGGTTACATAGACTCACTCTGAATGCAATATTAATATTTAACATGATTTTTGAATGACTACATCATTTCTGTTCCCAACACAAACAATTATCTGTAAGGTGTTTCAGTTGAGCAGTGATTTTGAAACACAGATTCAACCACAAAGACCAGGGAGGTTTTCCAATGCCTCGCAGAGAAGGGCACCTATTGGTAGAATATTAATTTAAAAAATAATAATTTAAGCAGACATATCTGTTTGAGCATGGTGCAGTTTGGATGGTTTATCAATACAACCAGTCACAACTGTCATGTTTTGTCATATATTGTCTTGTCCTTGTGCTTTCCCTTCTGTTCGTTTCCCCCTGCTGGTCTTATTAGGTTCGTTCCCTTTTTCTATCCCTCTCTCCCCCTCTCTCTCTTCTCTCTATCATTCCGTTCCTGCTCCCAGCTGTTCCTCATTCTCCTAACTCACTCATTTAGTCTTTTCACACCTGTCCCCTATTTTGTCCTCTGATTAGAGTCCCTATTTCTCCCCTTGTTTTCCGCTTCTGTCTTTGTCGGATACTTGTATGATGTTCGCTGTGCTGTGTCCTTGTCTCGCCCTGTCGTGTCTTGTCTCCTTCAGATGCTGCGTGTGAGCAGGTGTCTTAGTCTGCTACGGTCGGTGCCTTCCCGAAGCAACCTGCAGTCAATGGTCGAGTCTCCAGTCTGTCCTCGTTACTACGAGTGGATTTAAGTTTTTTCCTGTTTTGTTTTCTTCTTTAGTGTTCCAGGATTATTACTTTTGCCATTTACTGGAATAAAGACTCTGTTTTCGCTAAGTCGCTTTTGGGTCCTCATTCACCAGCATAACAGAAGGATCCGACCAAGAATGGACCCAGCGACTACGGATTCTCGTAACACTGCCGTCGAGATCCAGGGAGCTATGCTCGGCAGACACGAGCAGGAATTGTCTGCTGCTCGTCATGCCGTTGAGACCAAGGCCGCTCAGGTTTCCGACCTCTCTGGACAGTTTCAGAGTCTTCGTCTCGTGCCACCAGCTACTTCCTGGTCAGCCGAGTCTCCGGAACCTAGGGTTAATAACCCACCATGTTACTCCAGGCAGCCCACTGAGTGCCGCTCCTTTCTCACCCAGTGTGATATTGTGTTCTCTCTCCAACCCAACACATACTCAAGAGAGAGAGCTCGGATTGCTTATGTCATTTCACTCCTTACTGGCCGGGCTCGAGAGTGGGGCACAGCTATCTGGGAGGCAAGGGCTGATTGTTCTAACAATTACCTGAACTTTAAAGAGGAGATGATACGGGTTTTTGATCGTTCAGTTTTTGGTAGGGAGGCTTCTAGGGCCCTGGCTTCCCTATGTCAAGGTGATCGATCCATAACGGATTACTCTATAGAGTTTCGCACTCTTGCTGCCTCTAGTGACTGGAACGAGCCGGCGCTGCTCGCTCGTTTTCTGGAGGGACTCCACGCAGAGGTTAAGGATGAGATTCTCTCCCGGGAGGTTCCTTCCAGTGTGGACTCTTTGATTGCACTCGCCATCCGCATAGAACGACGGGTAGATCTTCGTCACCGAGCTCGTGGAAGAGAGCTCGCGTTAACGGTGTTCCCCCTCTCCACATCGCAACCATCTCCTCCCTCCGGCTCAGAGACTGAGCCCATGCAGCTGGGAGGTATTCGCATCTCGACTAAGGAGAGGGAACGGAGGATCACCAACCGCCTGTGCCTCTATTGCGGTTTTGCTGGACATTTTGTCAATTCATGTCCAGTAAAAGCCAGAGCTCATCAGTAAGCGGAGGGCTACTGGTGAGCGCTACTACTCTGGTCTCTCCATCAAGATCCTGTACTACTATGTCGGTCCATCTACGCTGGACCGGTTCGGCTGCTTCATGCAGTGCCTTGATAGACTCTGGGGCTGAGGGTTGTTTTATGGACGAAGCATGGGCTCGGAAACATGACATTCCTCTCAGACAGTTAGGGAAGCCCACGCCCATGTTCGCCTTAGATGGTAGTCATCTCCCCAGTATCAGATATGAGACACTACCTTTAACCCTCACAGTATCTGGTAACCACAGTGAGACTATTTCCTTTTTGATTTTTCGTTCAACTTTTACACCTGTTGTTTTGGGTCATCCCTGGCTAGTATGTCATAATCCTTCTATTAATTGGTCTAGTAATTCTATCCTATCCTGGAACGTTTCTTGTCATGTGAAGTGTTTAATGTCTGCTATCCCTCCTGTTTCTTCTGTCCTCTCTTCTCAGGAGGAACCTGGTGATTTGACAGGTGTGCCGGAGGAATATCATGATCTGCGCACGGTCTTCAGTCGGTCCAGAGCCAACTCCCTTCCTCCTCACCGGTCGTATGATTGTAGTATTGATCTCCTTCCGGGGACCACTCCCCCTCGGGGTAGACTATACTCTCTGTCGGCTCCCGAACGTAAGGCTCTCGAGGATTATTTGTCTGTTTCTCTTGACGCCGGCACCGTAGTGCCTTTTTCCTCTCCTGCCGGAGCGGGGGGTTTTTTTGTTAAGAAGAAGGACGGTACTCTGCGCCCCTGCGTGGATTATCGAGGGCTGAATGACATAACGGTTAAGAATCGTTATCCGCTTCCCCTTATGTCATCAGCCTTCGAGATTCTGCAGGGAGCCAGGTTCTTTACTAAGTTGGACCTTCGTAATGCTTACCATCTCGTGCGCATCAGAGAGGGGGACGAGTGGAAAACGGCGTTTAACACTCCGTTAGGTCATTTTGAGTACCGGGTTCTGCCGTTTGGTCTCGCTAATGCTCCAGCTGTTTTTCAGGCATTAGTTAATGATGTACTGAGAGACATGCTGAACATCTTTGTTTTTGTCTACCTTGACGATATTCTGATTTTTTCACCGTCACTCGAGATTCATGTTCAGCACGTTCGACGTGTACTCCAGCGCCTTTTAGAGAATTGTCTCTACGTGAAGGCTGAGAAGTGCGCCTTTCATGTCTCCTCTGTCACTTTTCTCGGTTCTGTTATTTCCGCTGAAGGCATTCAGATGGATCCCGCTAAGGTCCAGGCTGTCAGTGATTGGCCCGTTCCAAGGTCACGTGTCGAGTTGCAGCGCTTTCTAGGTTTCGCTAATTTCTATCGGCGTTTCATTCGTAATTTCGGTCAAGTTGCTGCTCCTCTCACAGCTCTTACTTCTGTCAAGACGTGCTTTAAGTGGTCCGGTTCCGCCCAGGGAGCTTTTGATCTCCTCAAGAAGCGTTTTACGTCCGCTTCTATCCTCGTTACTCCTGACGTCACTAAACAATTCATTGTCGAGGTTG
Source organism: Oncorhynchus gorbuscha (assembly GCF_021184085.1). Taxonomy (NCBI): domain Eukaryota; kingdom Metazoa; phylum Chordata; class Actinopteri; order Salmoniformes; family Salmonidae; genus Oncorhynchus; species Oncorhynchus gorbuscha. Next base: position 24,492,996 of record NC_060187.1, on the reverse strand, counting down.
ACGCTTCAGAGGTGGGCGTGGGAGCCATTCTATCCCAGCGCTTCCAGTCTGACGATAAGGTCCATCCTTGCGCTTATTTTTCTCATCGCCTGTCGCCATCGGAACGCAACTATGATGTGGGTAACCGCGAACTGCTCGCCATCCGCTTAGCCCTAGGCGAATGGCGACAGTGGTTGGAGGGGGCGACCGTTCCTTTTGTCGTTTGGACTGACCATAAGAACCTTGAGTACATCCGTTCTGCCAAACGACTTAATGCACGTCAAGCTCGTTGGGGCGTTGTTTTTCGCTCGTTTCGAGTTTGTGATTTCTGATCGCCCGGGTAATAAGAACACCAAGCCTGATGCCTTATCCCGTCTCTTTAGTTCTTCTGTGGCTTCTACCGATCCCGAGGGGATTCTTCCTTATGGGCGTGTTGTCGGGTTGACAGTCTGGGGAATTGAGAGACAGGTTAAGCAAGCACTCACTCACACTGCGTCGCCGCGCGCTTGTCCTAGTAACCTTCTTTTCGTTCCTGTTTCTACTCGTCTGGCTGTTCTTCAGTGGGCTCACTCTGCCAAGTTAGCTGGCCATCCCGGCGTTCGAGGTACACTTGCTTCTATTCGCCAGCGCTTTTGGTGGCCTACTCAGGAGCGTGACACGCGCCGTTTCGTGGCTACTTGTTCGGACTGCGCGCAGACTAAGTCAGGTAACTCTCCTCCTGCCGGTCGTCTCAGACCGCTTCCCATTCCTTCTTGACCATGGTCTCACATCGCCTTAGACTTCATTACCGGTCTGCCTTCGTCTGCGGGGAAGACTGTGATTCTTACGGTTGTCGATAGGTTCTCTAAGGCGGCACATTTCATTCCCCTCGCTAAGCTTCCTTCCGCTAAGGAGACGGCACAAATCATCATCGAGAATGTGTTCAGAATTCATGGCCTCCCGTTAGACGCCGTTTCAGACAGAGGTCCGCAATTCACGTCACAGTTTTGGAGGGAGTTCTGTCGTTTGATTGGTGCTTCCGTCAGTCTCTCTTCCGGTTTTCATCCCCAGTCTAACGGTCAAGCAGAAAGGGCCAATCAGACGATTGGTCGCATACTACGCAGCCTTTCTTTTAGAAACCCTGCGTCTTGGGCAGAACAGCTCCCCTGGGCAGAATACGCTCACAACTCGCTTCCTTCGTCTGCTACCGGGCTTTCTCCGTTTCTGAGTAGTCTGGGTTACCAGCCTCCTCTGTTCTCGTCCCAGCTCGCCGAGTCCAGCGTTCCCTCCGCTCAGGCGTTTGTCCAACGTTGTGAGCGCACCTGGAGGAGGGTGAGGTCTGCACTTTGCCGTTACAGGGCGCAGACTGTGAGAGCCGCCAATAAACGTAGGATTAAGAGTCCTAGGTATTGTCGCGGCCAGAGAGTGTGGCTTTCCACTCGTAACCTTCCCCTTACGACAGCTTCTCGTAAGTTGACTCCGCGGTTCATTGGTCCGTTCCGTGTCTCCCAGGTCGTCAATCCTGTCGCTGTGCGACTGCTTCTTCCGCGACATCTTCGTCGCGTCCATCCTGTCTTCCATGTCTCCTGTGTCAAGCCCTTTCTTCGCACCCCGTTCGTCTTCCCTCCCCCCGTCCTTGTCGAGGGCGCACATATTTACAAGGTACGTAGGATCATGGACATGCGTTCTCGGGGACGTGGTCACCAGTACTTAGTGGATTGGGAGGGTTACGGTCCTGAGGAGAGGAGTTGGGTTCCATCTCGGGACGTGCTGGACCGTTCGCTGATTGATGATTTCCTCCGTTGCCGCCAGGATTCCTCCTCGAGTGCGCCAGGAGGCGCTCGGTGAGTGGGGGGGTACTGTCATGTTTTGTCATATATTGTCTTGTCCTTGTGCTTTCCCTTCTGTTCGTTTCCCCCTGCTGGTCTTATTAGGTTCGTTCCCTTTTTCTATCCCTCTCTCTCCCCCTCCCTCTCTCTCTTCTCTCTATCGTTCCGTTCCTGCTCCCAGCTGTTCCTCATTCTCCTAACTCACTCATTTAGTCTTTTCACACCTGTCCCCTATTTTGTCCTCTGATTAGAGTCCCTATTTCTCCCCTTGTTTTCCGCTTCTGTCTTTGTCGGATCCTTGTATGATGTTCGCTGTGCTGTGTCCTTGTCTCGCCCTGTCGTGTCTTGTCTCCTTCAGATGCTGCGTGTGAGCAGGTGTCTTAGTCTGCTACGGTCGGTGCCTTCCCGAAGCAACCTGCAGTCAATGGTCGAGTCTCCAGTCTGTCCTCGTTACTACAAGTGGATTTAAGTTTTTTCCTGTTTTGTTTTCTTCTTTAGTGTTCCAGGATTATTACTTTTGCCATTTACTGGAATAAAGACTGTTTTCTAAGTCGCTTTTGGGTCCTCATTCACCAGCATAACAACAACAAAGATACAGGCTCCATCCTAATTCAGTTGCGTGAGAGGAAGGAAATGGCTCAGGTATTTCACCATAAGGCCACTGGTGACTTTAAAACAGTTTAATGTCTGTTATAGGATAAAACGCAGATGGATCAACATTGTACTTACTCCACAATACTAATATTAATGACAGGGTGAAAAGAAGGAAGCTTGTACAGAATACAAATATTGCAAAACATGCATCATGTTTGCAATAAGGCTCAAGTAAAACTGCAGAAAATGTGCAAAAAAATGTACTCTATGTCCTGAATACAAACCAACTTAACAGAGTTTAAAAAAAAGTACAAATGTTGCACAATCCAGGTGTGCAAAGCTCTCAGAGACTTACCCAGAAAGACTCACAGCTGTAATCACTGGTAAAGGTGATTCTAACATGTATTGACTCGGGATGGTAATACTTATGTAAATTAGATAGTTCTGTATTTCATTATCAATAAATGTTGTAACATTTCTAAAAGCATGTTTCACATGGTCAATATGGGATATTGAGTGTAGATGAATATATTTAATTCATTTCGAATTATGTCTGTAACACAAATGTAGAATAAGTCAAGGGGTATGAATACTTGGACGGAGGGTATAGGTTTTCTACGCAGATATGACTTGAAATTGGAAAATCTGTTCGATATTATAATGTGTCCAACACAGGCTAAAGTGGCTCCGTGGATGGTACTTTGTGAGTGTTGAACTCGGAGTGTTGAACATGGGTTTGTAGAGCACTGTCATTACCGTGATGAGCTCTCCCCACTCTCCTTCCTAATGTCGGCCATGACAAATCACCTCATTCAGCTACCATCCACCATCTCAGTCTTCAGCCAACACACACACACACATTTCTGCTGATATGATCTTGAAGTCTAAATTAAATGACCAGAACTCATGATATCTATCAGCATGATTGGCATTTCAGTCATTTGAGTAAAAGTAGTTTCATGTTCCAATAAATGTTTGTCAGTTCTTAATAAAAATACAAATTGAAAATAAAATGTTATCTATGAGCAATTTCTGACTGCTTTGGTCATATTAAGTTGATTGATGACATCTTGACATTTAGATGCAAAATCCATTGAAATCAAGTCAATATATTTTACAGATTTATTTTTGATGGAAGATTTTATCCAATATTTTAATAAGTTAAGTAAATTGCATGCAATATCCAATACATTATATTTAATATGTCTGCCGAGATAAACAAATTAAACTATATCAAAGATTTTAAGGTGAAAGATGAATCCAATTTATTACTGATTTGTTTTCAACTGACTTTTCATTATTGAGGTTGATACATTTAATTTTGAGTTGTTGTATGATTTATTTGATAAGATATAGCAGATGTTGTCAATTTAATTAACATATATAGGGCCATTCATATGTGCTATGTTTAGATCCCAATGCTTAAGGTGATATATAAAATTGACTGCCTTTTTGGAACTAGTGTGCTATTCAGAACCAGACTTTCAGCTGCAAATATCTGGACTCTGGACTACTCCTGACATTTACAGCAGGTATGTGCCTGGACTATAGACATGCACAATGACATACAAGCACATTGTATATGTGACTGTCTGTTTTAGCGAACAGACTTTCTTTCCAGGTTGCCAAACATTTTTACATTACACGTTTCCCATTTGTTTTCCACTAGTCTGCTTGCTGTTGAGCTAGTAATCAATTTGCACTAAAGCAATAGTCTGATTAGAAACAATCTAATTTGGATTCTGATGGCTTGCTTGAAGGTGGTGGGATGAGTGACACCCATACACATTGTGTGTGGGATTTGTAGGGGTTGTGTTGGGGAGGTCCATGGCACTCCGGGTGGCTTGTTACAGGTGGTGACATTGAGCGGAAATCGTTTGCCTCCAGAAATCCCCAGGTTAAGCGTTCAGACCCCTTTCTAATTAACAGTAAACAGCACACCTTCCGGTAATATTTGTTTTCACTCTTTCTCAGGAGGAATATAGGATGTTTCAGGCTGTGGACTGAATCCTAACTTGTGTAATGTTTATAGAATTCTGTAATCATTTTCCCAAATCTCATGTTGACATCAATGGATCATTTATGCAAAGATTTGATATTTTATCTCAAGGTAGGACAGTCTACAGTATGACAAAAAAAAGCTTAATCCTGCTATGAAATATACACACATTGGTATCTACCTTTATCTGTCATGATGAAATATCACACAGAGACCATCACTTTTGGTTTGTTGGACACTTGCAGATACGAATGGCCACAAGTGTAAGGTGTGCTGTGTGATAAATCCATACATTATATATATATATATATTCTCCTTGCACACCAAAAGGCGGATCATCATATTTCTGTGAAACTACCCAATAACTCATTCAGTCTTTATGGTTATGGTTTTTTAAATATTCAGAGCTCTGTATACTGTATAGTGGAAGATCTGTATTCATATACAGTACGGTAATGCATTGCATGTTATATTTATTGCTCCATTGAGAGAAAAATCCCCCCTCTCCCTCTCTCCTTCTCTTCCCAGTGTATCCAGTGTGGAAAGTATTACTACTGATATTCCCTTTCCCCTCTCAAAGCCTTTCCACTTATCAAAAAAATAAAGTTAAGAGTTAATGGAATGGGATGGTAAAGAGCTAATAGAAATTTTGTGGCACACTGTGCTGATACCTCGGCTATCAAAAGGGTGTGCCAAGGACAAACATTGAAAAAATGAAATGGAAAAATGCCTCATCTGTGTTTTTTTTCTTTCTTCTGTCTATTTGTCCTCTGCTCTTGAACAAATATATACTTCACAGAAGATGGGAAAATGGTCATGTTCACCACAACAAAAACATGTTTAAGTGTGTGGGCTGTCTGCCATGTGTCATGATATGTACTTCTGTCCTGTAGAGACATATCCTGTTCAATCATTGGCTGTTGGACCCTGTTATGATAAGTTCTAAATGCGTCAAGAAATACTCAGTGCTCACCTTAAATAACCTGGCAGGTTCCGTGATGCAGATTTTGTTAACGAGTCACAGCAAGGACTTCAACCAAATACAGCACATCTGTTATCTCTATGCCGTAGCAGAGCCTAAGCCTGTCACAGTCTACTCTCCACTGAATATCTCAAAATATCCCTGGAACATCTTAGAAGCCCACATTAATCAAGGGGCTCAGGAATACTGTACCTAGATGTTTGATACATCCCTCTCCAATAGAGCTTGCTCCTCGGTCGGTTCCAGTCCTGGAGACTGTTAATGTTTTAAGCCTCTCCATCATAAATATCCGTGGCACTCCTTGCTTTATGAGCTGGGCTTGTCTCTAAACTTTTCAATTAGGCACTAATTAAGGCGCCTCTGAAGAGGCCCCCAAATCCAAGCGTGGCCAGAAAGTGGGTCAATCAAAAAGCTTCATAGCCTGGCCACAGTCCATGAGCAGCTCTGCCTAATGAATCTAAATGTCCACAGCACAAGTATGGGTAAAAAAGTGATACAGCAGATGTACAACAGTACGGTGAAATGCTTACGTGCAAGTTGTTGCTCAACAATGTAGAATAAAATTAATAACAGGTAATTAAGAAAAACACAAGAGAAATAACCTGAGAGGGATACCTGGTGTGATTGAGGTAGATGTGTACATGTTAACAGGGGGAGAAGGGGCTAGCTACAGGATAAACACCAATAATAATAATAATAATCAGATAGTCAATATAGCAGCAGCATAATGGTAGAAGTAATGGTAATTAAATTCACGGATAAATTGGTCCACATGGAAAACTAAAGGCATATAAACCGTAAATTATTTGGTAATAGGAAAAACAGTACATTTATTTCCATTTCAGAATTTAAAATCAATTTTGCACTGACCAATGTAGTTATTTTCAAATATATGCAATTCAAAAGTTTCACTTCAAGAAATTTGGATTTGAAATCTTTTGACCATCAGAGCAATCTTGAGGGAATCCTATTTGAGTCAGAAAATGATATTCATATTTAAAAAAAGCTATACCTAACTTTCCAGAGAGCCTATCTAATCTAATTAGAAAGAAGCTACTTGAACCACGATTTAAAAATAACTCATATTGACACAGGATGGAGGGAATATTGGAACTTAACAGTTTACAGTTTACAAAAATGTACGCTTAATCCAGTATAAACTAATGTTTCAAATTTATTTAGAATTACACAAGAGACAAAATTCACAAATTCTACAGCAGAACGGCAGAGTCATGTCTTAAGTGTAAAACTAACAAAACTTAACTAACAAAACTAACAATGCCTTCTGTGAATGCTATAAAATCTAAAGTTACAAAAATGTGGCTATCAGAAGTACACTACAAGGCCAAAAGTATATGGACACCCAACTCAAATGAGTTGTTTCTGCTATTTCAGCCACACCCGTTTCTGACAGGTGTATAAAACCGAGCACACTGCCATGCGATGTCCATAGCCAAACAATGGCAGTAGCATGGCCCGTACTGAAGAGCTCAGCGACTTTCAACTTGGCACCGTCATAGGATGCCACCTTTCCAAACAAGTCAGTTCGCAAAACTTTTGCCCTGCTACAGCTGCCCGGGTAAACTGTAAGTGATGTTATCATGAAGTGGAAACCTTTAGGAGCAATAATGGATCAGCCGCAAAGTGGTAGCACATAACAATCGTTTGTCATCAGTTGCAACACTCACTACCGAGTTCTAAACTGCCTCCGGAAGCAACGTCAGCACAATAACTGTTCGTCGGGAGCTAGCTCCATCAAATGGGTTTCCATGGCCGAGCAGCCGCACACAAGCTTAAGATCATCATGTGCAATGCCAAGAGTTGGCTGGTGTGGTGTAAAGCTTGCAGCCATTGGACTCTGGAGCAGTGGAAATGGGTTCTCTGGAGTGATAAATCACGCTTCACCATCTGGCAGTCTGGGCATCTGGGTTCTGCGGATGCCAGGAGAACCAAACCTGCCCCAATGCCTAGTGCCAACTGTAAAGGAGGAATAATGGTCTGGGGAGGTTTTTCATAGTTCATTCTCCTTCGTTCCAGTGAAGGGAAATCAGAACGCTACAGCATACAAAGATATTCTAGACGATTCTGTGCTTCCAACTTTGTGGGAACAGTTTGGGGAAGGCCCTTTCCTGTTTCAGCATGACAATGCCCCCATGCAGAAAGCGAGGTCCAAACAGAAAGGTTTGGTTTGTATAGATCGGTGTGGAAGAACTTGACTGGCTTGCATAGAGGGATGAATTGGAACTTTGACTGCGAGCCAGGCTTAATCGCCCGACATCAGTGCCCGACCTCACTAATGCTCTGGTTTCTGAATGGAAGCAAGTCCCCGCATCAATGTTCCGACATCTAGTGGAAAGTCTTCCCAGAAGAGTGGAGGCTGTTATATCAGCAAGGGCGGACCAACTCCATATTAATGTCCATGATTTTGGAATGAGATGTTCGACAAGCAGGTGTCCACATACTTTTGTATTACAATGTAAATTTACTTTAAATCCATCTTTCTGCATATTTCAATTTATGGCATATGATGGTGCATTGAGATACGCAATTGTTTGAACAATACTTTTCTCGTTAATCATCTTGAAAAAAAGTATACTTTAAACTGGAAATCATCAAGCCTCCATCATTAATACAATGGAAAGGCCAAATTATTTATTATCTAAATGTTGAAAGTGTGTGTGCGACGGAAGAGAAACAGAATGGTGCAGTTTGAGGCTATGTGGCAGAGAGTGATGCAGGCGCTGGAGATGTGTAAGCAGGTAGGACTGGGCCCAGGTGAGGTGGATGTTTTGGTGCTTCTGTATGTTATGTTTTATGTCGTTATTTAATTAATGGTATAGTACTATAGTCACTATAGCAGAAGCGTATGTGGTGGCTTGTAGTCTCTGTATCATTCCATTTAGGATTTATTACAACTTGTCCGTGAAGTTTTCAGTTGCCCCCTTACTTTTCTATTATTTGTTTAATGGTGTTGAGAATTCTATAGGAAAGAGTGAAATGGATGATATTATGAATAACAGTGTCTGGATTTGTGATTTGAGTTTGATTATCCAACACCACACATTGTTATCAATTCAACACTCCCTTTAAGTGTGCACGCTCTCTTGTGACTTTCTGTGATGTGTTGTCACATTAAAGGTAGTCTGAGAGCAATAGAGTGTGCCGGCATCTATTATTGACGTTCAGTGACCAAATAAAAAAGCCATTGTTCCTCTATTCATTCTGTGTGGTCAACCATAGAGGGAGCTTTGCAGTATAGGGACCATGCCCCCTAGAGAGTGCTGCCCTGATTCCTGGGTAATATTGCAATCTGGGAGTATCATACTGGCTGACAGGGTAAGCATCTTACCTTGGTTTTGACACCAATATGCACGGCCTGGGATAACCGTGTCTTAAGTGAAATGTCAAGATGTTATCGAAATATATATTAGAGAGCCGTTGGCCAGGCACTGGCCTCCTTTCTCTCTGGGTGGAATGTATATATCATATTGTGATACGTGTTCTGACCCTCATAAATCATTCCCCATGCAGCCAGATTCTTTCTGGAGTCTGTTTGTCAGTGAGCGACACACACACACACACACACACACACACACACACACACACACACACACACACACACACACACACACACACACACACACACACACACACACACACACACACACACACACACACACACACACACACACACACACACACACACACATCCTGTGCCCAGCAATGAATAAATAATCTAAGCCAGGAAGGAACACAAGTTGAAGCTAGCAGTGTAGCTTGTTTTTTATCCTGTGAAATGTATACTCTCTGTTACTAGTGAGGATAGTGAAATATTGAACACAGGCAAATGAAAACTGAAATACTATTCAGCTGACATTTTTTATATCATTTTGTATTAGCAATTCCCACTATAGGTATAAATTGTTTAATTCAACTAGCAACTGCATACACCCTCCACATAGTTTTGTGTTTGGCCTGGTATGGTTCTCAATCAGAGGCAGGTGTCGTTCGTTGTCTCTGATTGAGAATCATAATTAGGTAGCCTTTTTGCCACCTGTGTGGGGTGGGTGATTATTTTCTGTTCTGTGTTTTGCTTCACCGTTCAGGACTGTTCGTTTTGTCGTAAGTCAGGTAGGAGACCTGAGCCAACTCCCCGTGCTTACCGTGGAGAGAGGTGGACTGGGCAGGCCACGTGTTATGCCGTGAGAGGCACGGTGTCCCTGGTGCGCAGGCATAGCCCGGTGCGTTACATCCTAGCGCCTCGTATCGGCCGGACTAGAGTGGGCATCGAGCCAGGTGCCATGAAGCCGGCTCAGCGCATCTGGTCTCCAGTGCGTCTCCTCGGGCCGGGGTACATGGCACCAGCCCTACGCATGGTGTCCCCGGTTCGCCAGCACAGCCCAATGCGGTCATGCTCCACCTCGCCACACTGGCCTGGCGACGGGGAATATCCAGCCAGGTAGGGTTGTGCAGGCTCGGTGCTCGAGACTTCCAGTGCGCCTCCACGGTCCGGTCTATCCGGTGTACCAGGCACCACGCAGCAGGCGTCTCCTTCCTCCAGCTGCTCCCGCCTGTCCAGCACTGCCAAAGTCTCCCTCCTGTCCAGCGCTGCCAGAGTCTCCCTCCTGTCCAGCGCTGCCAGAGTCTCCCTCCTGTCCAGCGCTGCCAGAGTCTCCATTGTCAGTCAGGAGCTGCCGGGGCCGTTCATCAGTCAGGACGGGCCGCCGGAGCTGCCGCAATCGCCCTTCCCTCCGGCGCTGTCGGAGTCTCCCGCCTGTTTGGTGCTACCGGAATCTCCAGTCCATTCGGGGCCCGCTGCAGCAGTCCCCAGTCCGAGGTCGGCGGCGAGGGTCGCCGCTCCCAAGGTGCCACTTAAGTGGGCCAAGAATATGATGGAGTGGGGTCTACGACTAGCGCCAGAGCCTCCACAGCGGACAGACACCCATCCAGACCCTCCACTATAGGTTCAGGTTTTGCGGCCGGAGTCCGCACCTTTGGGGGGGTACTGTCACGTTCTGACCTTAGATCTTTTGTTAGGTCTTTTTTTTATTATGGTCAGGGCGTGAGTTGGGTGGGTAGTCTATGTTCTTTTTCTATGTTGTGGTTTTGTGTTTGGCCTGGTATGGTATGGTTCTCAATCAGAGGCAGATTGTTTTCTGTTTTGTGTCTTCACCAGACAGGACGGTTTCGTTTCGTGTCATTCTCTTTGTTATTTTTGTTTTAGTGTTCTGAGTTTAATAAATATCATCATAAACACGTACCACGCTGCGCATTGGTCCTCCGATCCTTCATACTCCTCAGACGAGGACGACGAGCGTTACAGGTATCTTATGGTTGATTAATCTATATTAAAACACATAGGTAGATAGGTTATTGTAGTTAAAGGATATATTGAAGTCCTTGGAAAGGCATTCATAAACATGCTAAGCGTCCTCAGTTAATGCTATGATAGAAAAACTGAAGCCCATTTGAATTCGATTTTAGAAATGTTTCACAGTTAAAAGATTTATTGCAATGGCTTATGTTGAGCTAAAGGGAGAGAGAAAAATACCCCTGGCTACACCTTCTGAACCAGATGAATTACCATTGCTGGGAAAAAGACAATGGATCTAGCCTGGAACCCTGGCTGTGCTCTCCAGCTGGTGCTTTACCCTCAAATTCCATCTGCAGAGGGGGGATGGAAACCTACAGAGCACAGTCCTCTACAGGCGTTGGCCACATCAGTGTGCAATGACTAAAAGGAAAGTGCATTCCGATAGTGGGAAATGGGGAGGTGATGGGAACCAGGGATTGAACAGTGGCAGTGTAAGCTTGCGAAGTGGAAAGGCATCAGCGTGGTGACTTGTTTTTAAACTTCACAAATACATGCTGTGACTCCATACCTGCTTCGAAAAACTACACCGTGAGATAATGGTTTTTTTGCCTGCCTCCCCAGCCAACAAGTAATAGACCTGTGGTGTGTTCAGATAAAATTGTGAAATATCATTCAATTACACCATCATTCAAGAAAATTACAAATGTTGTACTAAAGGATCATTTGTTTAACTGCCATTGTAAACAATAACCTATGAAACATGCTTAAGCCACATACCATGTTCAATGTGAGCTGGAATGTACTGGGAGCTGCATGGTCCTCTGGGCTGCACTGTTCCCAGCTGGGCAAGGACAGGTCAGAACGCTGAGCAGGAGATTGGATCTAAATTGCTCCAATCTCAGCGTCAGATAGCAGAGAGAACAGAGTACACCCCCATCGACACGCTGCATGCTTCAGCATGGCCCACTGTGCTCCAACACAATCACTCCGCCAGTAATGAGAGGGCTATGAGGTCCAGTGTTCATAATTTAGTATTTTAAACGTTGTGCCCTACAGCTCCACATCTACAAAAGACGGGGCCTGGTCTAAGCAAAGGGAATGTGCTGTGTAAGAGGGTGATATGGGGTAGCCCACTCTCTCCTGCTCTGCTGATAGCAGTCCCCCCCCCTAACATGGAGCGTGTGTTTACGTAGCTCCGCAGTGGGACATGTTTGCTGTGCTGGTGTCACGGACTCGGGAGATAACCTCGCTCCAACAAGAGGTTTAATTGGTTGGCCCCTGTGTTGTAGGGATCAGGGAGGAGAAGGGGGGGTACCACACTGCTTCTTCTTGGGCTAACACTATCTCAAAGCACAACACTAACACTGATGCAACCCACAGCTAAATAGAACAATTATTGGAAACCTTGCTGGACAGAAACAAATGCATATTACAAATGCCTAGTTGGTTATCACTGCATTGTCGGAACTAGAAGCACAAGCATTTCGCTACACTCGCATTAACATCTGCTAACCATGTGTATGTGACAAATAAAATTAGATTTGATTTGATTTAAATTCATTGGGAAATTAATATTCAGAAAGATTTTGCTAATACCCACTCATAAGTTTTAAATAAAACAGAGAGGAAGTGCTCCTAAATTGTCCTACAGAACATGTGAATCCAAAATTAATCAGATTACCTAAATGATTTGTCGGATGCCTGGAAACTCAAATAAAATTGTAGAAAATGTAGAATGAGAATGGATGCTGTTTCATTATCAGATGCTGTGTCAAAACTCAGATGTGCTTTTGGACAATAACATCCAATCAGTACATTTTAGAGACGTGATACTCCTGCTCTGTGGTTGTAACAGGATCATTATTGGCACACAGTCTGCATGATTTATGCATGTCTGGACAAACACCTTGTTTTTTGCCTTGAAGGAGAAAGACAATTCTCCATAGGATCCTATTTTGTACCATTAAGGTTGTCAGAGAAAGCATTTATATGAACATAAAATAAGTAAATCTTAGTCCACATGACCTAGAATCTATTAAAACACTGTCTTATGAATAATATACGAAACTAGACCAACTAGAAAGCATGTTTAATGTACACGCTATACAGGACTAAAGTGAGCTCATCTGTTTTATGTCATTAGCTTGCTCTACATCTCACCGCCCACTGCAAATGGAATACATTAATCCTAAAAATGTATTTAGCATTAGCGATCCCTAACGGATTTATGCATGAAGTAAACATACAATTTCATATAAAATGGTTTAGAACTATAGAGAGATACCGTTTGTTTCACAAATACTAGATATTAAATTATGTCTTAATATGCTGGTGAACGTAGTTCAATGATCACATGTCATCAAGACTACGGCATTGGGCATCCAGGATCACTTCTTCGGATCAGAATGGAATAGGAATTCCATTTCATGTGTTCCAATTTCTGTGAGTTCTGATCTAGTTTTTACCCTTTGAAGGAACCTATCAAACTTCATTGTTTGATATGAATGGCTATAATTAACATATACATGGCTGTAATTATTTCAATTATTATATAATTAGTAGGGTAATGATATAAAGACTAATTAAAACTATTACCTTTAAATTAAAGCCCCCAAGCAGGCTTTTAAATTGACATTTTAAACATCACTGTATGCCTAATAAATCACTGTGTTTGTTTATTTCATGAAAATAACTCATTTTGATCATTTCCCTGAGCCTCCTTTTGCCAGTGAAATGCTCAGTCTGGTCGTGTTGGCGTGTTGATATAATTTTTTATATATTTACATACACAGCCCTGATTGACGGATAGGATTGTCTAGACTCTAGAGCCTATGCTTACCCATTCAAAGTAATAGGATACATATGCAAATAAAAGATGACTGGTCATTGGTCAGAATAATCCGATCAGATAAAACTCCATCCCATCTGAGACAATAAGGGCATTATCATAATTTTCAAAATTTCAGAGTATTATTTCATCCTCAGTGTGGAAATATCTTGTTTTTGACTGCACTGCTCCTGCAGTCTGCGTCCTGTGGGAGTCTGGGTAGGAACTGTTTGAGGAGCAGAGCAGAAGCTCTTTATGTCTTAAACTTGCTTTATTAGTCACAATTAACGCATTGCTTTGGTTTCATCACTTCACTCGGTTTGTGTTCAGTTCAATTTCATCAGTTATGACAGTTTCCACACATGGCTTGATGTTACTGCTTATTACATCTATGGATACCAACAGGATACTGTAAAGCCCATGGAGCTCACATGGTAGGTTGGCTAGTACCTCTTGAGCTGTAGCTGAAGTCTCTGCTGTGGCCAACTATATTGACTTGGTTGTGGTGGGTCACAATAAAATGCAGGTGTAGAGTAATAAAATGAATTTTAAAACAATAAAGATCTTTATACCTATTAGCAGTGGTGTAAAGTAAAGTAAAAAATACTTTAAAGTCCTACTTAAGTAGTTTTTGGGGTATCTGTACTTTACGTCACTATTAATATTTTTGACAAATTTTACTTTTACTCCACTACATTCCAAAACAAAATAATATACTTTTTACTCCTTACATTTTCCCTGACACCCAAAAGTACTTGTTACATTTTGAATGTTTAGCAGAACAGGACAATTATCTAATTCACACACTTATCAAGAGAACATCCCTGGTCATCCCTGGTCACCTGACTCACTAAACACAAATTATTCATTTGTAAATTATATCTGAGTGTTTAACTGTGCCCCTGGCTATCCGTTAAAAAAAAAGAAAAAGAACATTGTGTAGTCTGGTTTGCTTAATATAAGGCATTTTAAATTATTTATACTTTTACTTTTACACATAAACAAAATACTTTTAGACTTTTACTCAAGTAGTATGTTACTGGGTGACTTTCACATTTACTTGAGTAAAAGTAGAGATACCTTAAAAGAAAATGACTCAAGTATGAAAATTGGATACTTTTTCCACAACTGCCTATTGGTTATTCTGATCAGTTTTCAGCTATACCCTCTGTACTTTTTACAATCAATGCATGAAGTCATTGTCCAATATATCTGCTCCTGTCATGCCATTATAACCTGAAGGCCCAATGTAATTGCAAGTCAATGAAAAAGTCATCATAGAAGTTTCCTGATTTGTATCATCTAACATTTAGATTAGACCAGAGATACTGCTAGATGTAAACACAGAGGTAGATTATTCCCACAGGCTCTCTGCCATCCAACATAAAATCAGACCAAAGAACTAATGATGCTTGAAAGCATTATGCGCATTAAAAACTCCTTTATTTTTTCCATTTAATGCAGATTGCCATCAGAATAAATTACACTTCTGGAACTACGTGATTTAAGTACCAGTGTGGGGTTTGTGGAGTAGTTTTACTGACTGTTTTAGCCACCTGAGTAGTCCAAAGGAGTTTTAAATGAGAAAGTCTCAACTTCCACACACAGGGGAAACTCTGTAATACTGTGCCAGTGCTTCAGAGCAATGTCTCAGTGGGCCAACAGAAGCAGCCATCTCAGCGCTCCCAAAACACAGAGTAGGGTTGACATGGTAATTATTTTACTTTACACTTACAAAGTGAACTAAAGCTCCTGAAGAAGTTGGTAGTCTACAACCCAAAGGAAGGTGGTTCACATTGTCAAAAACCCTACTCCACTACCATTCATTCTCCAGTCTTGTGTAAACTATGTTACGCTGCGTTCTTACAGTTCTCCACTGCTCATGCAATTCTTTGGTTGTGATTAGTTGAGACCACTGCTTGAAACCACATCACATGATCAACTCCAATCAACTAAATGGAAACATTCAATGGGATGACTGTACTACTGTCAAAGCCACTTATGTGCTGTGCAACATTTATATTTATCTCAAGTTTATGTGAATGTGTGTGGCACCATGAAAGTGTGTGAGCGCACGTGTGTGCACAGGTAAATATGAATGTGTGTGTGTGTGTGTGTGTGTGTGTGTGTGTGTGTGTGTGTGTGTGTGTGTGTGTGTGTGTGTGTGTGTGTGTGTGTGTGTGTGTGTGTGTGTGTGTGTGTGTGTGTGTGTGTGTGTGTGTGTGTGTGTGTGTGTGTGTGTGTGTGTGTGTGTGTGTGTGTGTGTGTGTGTGTGTGTCAGTGTCTTGTTGCCTGGTATGACTTGTTCTCCTTACCTCCCTTGTATATCAAAGTGATCCTGTTCTTTCTGTCTGATTTAGCTGACTCATCCTTAAGGATGTAGCACATCGATCTGTTGTCTGATCTTTCATGCAGTGCACTCAATTCCAGACTGATGGACTGCCCTTGTTATCCCAGGCAGCGTGGAGCGAAAAGCAGATCCACAGAGAGTGTGATGGGCGTGTTATTTTAGAGAAATGTCTGAGAATGCCAGAGGCTTGTGACTAGGACCATAAGGGTCAAATGTACCCCTTCTCTTCTTGATATTTGTTTTTGACCCCTTCACCCCCCCCCCCAGATTATTTTCATCCAGTCTGATGTTTTGTTTCAAGTTTTATTTGTCACGTGCACAAGTGCAGTGAAATGCTTAACTTACAAGCCCTATGCAACAGCGCAGTATTCAATATCAAAATAGTATAACTAATACAAATAAAATAAGAAACAGGAAAATAAGAAATAAGAGAGGAAGCTATATTCAGGGCCAGTGCCAATATCACATTTACAATGTGCAGGGATACTGAAGTATTGAGGTAGATATGTACATATAGGCAGGGATTAGGAGAAAGTGACTGGTAATAATAACAAACAGTATGGCAGCAGCATAATAAGTTGTGGGTGGGTGTTAGTGTGAGTTTGTGAGTATGTGAGTGTATGTGCAAGAATGTCAGTGTAGGTGTGATAGGAGGATATACATGTTAACAGGGCTGAAAAGTGACTGGTAGCAGGAATATATAAATACTTATGGTAATATACTAATGGTATATACTGTACATGTAAACAGGAGTAATATTAACCAGTAGCAGGAAAATTAGATAGATACTAATGGTCATGTCAATCAATAATCAATGAAAAGCAGTGTAGTGGTAGTAGCAGTAATCAAATTAATAATAATTTTAGCAGCAGTGTAGGTGTGAGGGGTAATGTGTGCATAAGTGTTTGGCTTCAGAAAAGAGTATGTGAGTGAGGGTGTGTGTGAATATGTGTGTATGTGAGTATTTGTGTTTGCGTGTGAGTAAGAGTAGCAGGGAAGATGTGTGTGTTTGAGTGGGTAGAGACCTGTGGAGGGCATAGAATAGTGTGGATCGTCTGTGGGAGAGGGAGTGCAGTAGTTGTTAGCCATTTAACTGTCTTAAGGCCATAGAATGTAAGCTGTTTTAGGAGTTGGTCTGAACCTTGATGCACCGGTACCGTCTGCTGAAAAGGGAGCATGGGGAACAGTCCATGTCTCGGGTGGCTGAAGTCTTTGGCAATTTTTCAGACACCGCTAAACAACTCATTGTGTCCCAGATAAAAAAATAAAAATAACAGAGCAACACTCAACCAAAAAAAGGATTCCTATCTTGTATTGATTTAGTGATCAACCTCTAGTTGTGATCAACTTCTAGGTTTGTATTAGCAGACACACTGTATGTCTTGTGAATGTAGATAAGGTGGATGTTTTCCATTGTTAATTCCAAGAGCACTCGATAGATGATAGCCATTGTGTTTGAATCCTGAGACACGTACCACATTTCCTCTGACTTTTTAATTCATCTGACAATCTATTATAGCAGACTGTACACTGTAGGCTACATGTTTATGAAGCAATTTCAATAGCAAAACTTAAAGCATCATTCATTGAATTTGCTATTTTTATTGAAATTTATTGAATTTAAAGCATTGCATGCATGCAACGTTACCCTGGCGAGTTGCATTATATCAGTTGATAAAGTGTGGGAGTCTGTAACATATGGCATGCTCTAGGCTGTCCCTGTTGTTATGCTTATAATAAGAAGGCCACAATAGTCTAACATGAGAAACAAAATCAAATAGCATGGGCTGCCATAAGGGTCATTTTATTACGGCGCCAAGGAATTTTCATCAGTCTGTAGAATGAGCAGCATCATGTCGAGCTCTGCTTGCGTCTGCACCACTAATGCTACTGATTTGCACCAGTTCATCGCTTGTTGATATTCTTATTAATGCTGGCTATTTGCCAGTCTGATGGAATTGGACCCACTCACTGACCACAGTCTATCATTCTCTGTACTTCTTGTTCTTCAGTGTTTAAAGCATTTGTCACTATACCTAGAAAGGAAAGGTAGGTGCTTTACCCTACTTTATGTTGA
Organism: Oncorhynchus gorbuscha; assembly: GCF_021184085.1. Classification (NCBI taxonomy): domain Eukaryota; kingdom Metazoa; phylum Chordata; class Actinopteri; order Salmoniformes; family Salmonidae; genus Oncorhynchus; species Oncorhynchus gorbuscha. Next base: position 24,475,066 of record NC_060187.1, on the reverse strand, counting down.
TTAAGATGATCTTGATTAGAGTAAAGCACCTTTACTGTGTTTCTCTGTGACCGCTTTTTGAAAGTGTTCTTATTACAATGCGATAGTATGAGGATTTGTATTGTAGTTATTTTTCTGTTATCTTGTTAAGTGGGTGCTGGTTCTCCATAGTTTCTACAGAATCACAAACTTAGCAAATTACTAGCAATGTTTACATGAATCTCCCAAGGCACAGTACATTTACATAATTAGCTAATAACTCATTAAGGATAGATTCTGTGCATTATACGAAGGGACGGACGGTATATCAGCACATAAAAACGCAGCGCCTACAATCAAGGTCAGTTTAAAAATGAGTTTAATCTGTTACTGTCTGCGACATGACAGATACAGCGACGTCAGGTAATTGCTTCTTTAGAGAAAACTAAAGAGGCTGTGAAATTATTCACTCGCAAGGCTGATTGTTATAAATTAAGCGAAGGGATAAATTAAGTGGGTTGATCTATCATGTTTGATAGGAGAGTTGCCATCTGTCTGCATGCTGCATTTATAGACACTGTTAAAGGTGTTGTATTTGACATCAGGTCGATGAGAAATTTGATCACTCTTTGGTTGCTAAGAATTTCCCTGCACCACAGGAAATGGAGATGAGCTTTGTGATTTACAGTACAACGAATTCGCTGAAAGCCCGCACCAACACACACTAAATATTAACAGTGTTGCAGTTTTCATGTAGCAGCTATTAGCCTAATCACTGATCAAGCAAATTTAATTTATACAGTGTTACGTGCTAAGGTGGGACCCAGGTGCAGACAAAACATCAAACGAGGAATCAGTGGTCAAGGATGAACATAATACTTTAATGAGATACACCCCCTGTCCTGGTGAGCCCTGGCGTTTCCTGTCAGCTCTGGACAGGTAGCACGGAGATGGATGAGACCACCACCGTAGAGGCAGCATCCTTCATGCATTTGCCTGTCATGCTTCTGTGGGCTCAGACATGTGCGACTCAGCTGCATGGGATGCTCCATGCTGGGCTCGGTGGGCTTGGGGTGCTCAGGAAACTGAAATGCTGGAGTGCTCTCAAACGGCTGCTGTCTCACCCGTTCCCGGATTTCGGTTGTCATGCCTGATTTCCAGCGTTATCAGGTACTCAAGGTCCTCCTCTGCCAGTTCCCTAGGGGCCAGTTCATCGTTGATGGCGTTAGACAGACCCTGGTGGAAAGCAGTAACCAGTGCCGCCGTATTCCGACCAACCTCTCGGCGTAGAGGGTGTGGAACTCAATGGCAAAGTCAGCCACTGATCTGGCCCCTTGGCGGAGGTTGAACAGTTGGCTGGCCGCTTCTCACCCTTCGACTGGGTGGTCGAAGACTCGTCGCAGCTTGGCAGTGAAGGCTAATATGGATCTGCAAGATGGTGTTTGCTGATCCCACACCGCTGTTGCCCATGCCAGGGCCTTGCCTGAGAGTAGAGAGATGATGTAGGCGATCATGGCCCGAACAGTGTAGAACGAGGAGGACTGTAAGCTCGAACACCAGAGAACACTGAGCAAGAAACACCTTGTATCTTCCCGGGTGCCCATCATACCGCTCGGGGGCTGAGATCTTGGGTTCCTGGTGCAGGTTCCCTGGAGGAACCCTGACAACATCTGTTGCACTGGGCGATGAGACCCGGGCATTGGCTCCTCCTGGGTTGGGGGTGTGCCGTGGTTGGAGAGACTCGACAAGTGCCCCGAAGGGTCCCGAAGATTTTGGACAGCTGTTCTTGCTGCCGTCCTAACATTGCTCCTTGGTGGGCTACCACATTCTGGACCTGGGTGACCTCTGCTGGGTCCATGTTGTGGCAGAAGCTCGCTGTGACGTGGCAAGGTTGGACCCAGGTGCAGAGAAGAGACAATATGAGGAATCAGTGTAAAGGATTAACATAAACATTTACTTAGATTTGGTAGCATCATGATCACAGTGCATGGGGGTGTCCTTGGATGGGGCCACAGTGTCTCCTGACCCCTCCTGTCTCAGCCTCCAGTATTTATGCTGCAGTAGTTTATGTGTCGGCGGGCTAGGGTCAGTTTGTTGTATCTGGAGTACTTCTCCTGTCCTATTCGCTGTCCTGTGTGAATCTATATATAATCTATATATATATGTATATATGCCATTTAGCAGACGCAGACGCTTTTATCCAAAGCGACTTACAGTCATGTGTGCATACATTCTACGTATGGGTGGTCCCGGGGATCGAACCCACTACCCTGGCGTTACAAGCGCCATGCTCTACCAACTGAGCTACACAGTGTGCATTCTCTAATTTTCTGCTTCTCTCTTTCTTTCTCTCTCTCGGAGAACCTGAGTCCTAGGACCATGCCCCAGGACTACCTGACATGATGACTCCTTGCTGTCCCCAGTCCACCTGGCCATGCTGCTGCTCTAGTTTCAACTGACCTGAGCCCTAGGACCATGCTCCAGGACTACCTGACATGATGACTCCTTGCTGTCCCCAGTCCACCTGGCCATGCTGCTGCTCCAGTTTCAACTGTTCTGCCTTACTATTATTCGACCATGCTGGTCATTTATGAACATTTGAACATCTTGGCCATGTTCTGTTATAATCTCCACCCGGCACAGCCAGAAGAGGACTGGCCACCCCACATAGCCTGGTTCCTCTCTAGGTTTCTTCCTAGGTTTTGGCCTTTCTAGGGAGTTTTGCCTAGCCACCGTGCTTCTACACCTGCATTGCTTGCTGTTTGGGGTTTTAGGCTGGGTTTCTGTACAGCACTTTGAGATATCAGCTGATGTACGAAGGGCTATATAAATACATTTGATTTGATTTTGATTTGGTTTGCACTTGAAAAAAAAACAACAAACACTTTGTCTCAGAAATTCACTCAGAAAACAAACTCACACGGTAAACAATTCAAGCTTCTGCAAAGGACCACAGAAAACCCACCTTTTTTTAACAGGGATACAATCATTAAATAATTATTGACCTGAGTCCAATAAAAGTCTCGAGGAAGGTCTCTGCCTCCCTCTGGTGCAAGGAAGAATTATGACAGACACCAATTTCTATAAGTATACATGTATAGTACCAATCAAAAGTTTGGACACACCTACTATTTTTACTGTAGTCTACATTTTAGAAGACATCAAAACTATGAAACAACACATGAAATCAAAAAAGTGTAAACATATCAACATATATTTTATATTTGAGATTCTTCAAAGTAGCCACCATTTGTTTTGCACAATCTTGACATTCTCTCAACCAGCTTCATTAGGTAATCACCTGGAATGCATTTCAATTAACAGGTGTGCCTTATTAAAAGTGAATTTGTTGAATTTCTTTCCTTCTTAATGCATTTGAGCCAATCAGTTGTGTTGTAACAAGGTATAGGGTGGGTATACAGAAGACAGCACTATTTGGTAAAATACAAAGTCCATATTATGGCAAGAACAGCTCAAATAAGCAAAGAGAAACAACAGTCCATCATTACTTTAAGACATGGAGGTCAGTCAATGCGGAACATTTCAAGAACTTTTAAAGTTTCTTAAAGTATAGTTGTAAAAAACATAATGCGCTGTGATGAAACTGGCTCTCATGAGGACCGCCACAGGAAAGGAAGACTCAGAGTTACCCCTGCTGCAGAGGATAAGTTCATTAGAATTACTGCACATCAGATTGCTGCCCAAATAAATGCTTCACAGAGTTCAAGTAACAGTAACAGAGGAGACTGTGTGAATTGAGCCTTCATGGTCGAATTGCTACAAAGAAACCACTACTAAAGGACACCAATAAGAAGAAGAGACTTGTTTGGGCCAAGAAACACGAGTAATGGACATTAGATCGGAGGAAATCTGTCCTTCGGTCTGATGAGTCCAAATTTTAGAGTTTTAGTTCTAACCGCTGTGTCTTTGTGAGAAGCAGAGTAGGTGAACGGACCATCTCCGCATGTGTGGTTCCCACTGTGAAGCATGGCGGAGGTGTGATGGTGTGGGGGTGCTTTGCTGGGGACACTGTCTGTGATTTATTTAGAATTCAAGGAACACTTAACCAGTATTGCTACCACAGCATTCTGCAGCGATACACAATCCCATCTGGTTTGCGTTTAGTGGGACTATCATTTGTTTTTGAACAGGACAAGGACCAAACACACCTCTAGGCTGTGTAAGGACAATTTGACCAAAAAGGAGAGTGATGGAGTGCTGCATCAGTTGACCTGGTCTGCACAATCACCCGACCTCAACCCAATTGAGATGGTTTGGGATAAGTCGGACCGCAGAGTGAAGAAAAAGCAGCCAACAAGTGTTCAGCATATGTGGGAACTCCTTCAAGACCATTTGAAAAGCATTCCAGGTGAAGCTGGTTGAGAGAATGCAATGAGTGGGCAAAGCTGTCATCAAGAAAAGGGTGGCTACTTTGAAGAATCTAAAATATATTTTGATTTGTTCAATACTACATGACTCCATATGTTTGTTTCATAGTTTTGATGTCTTCACTATTATTCTACAATGTGGAAAATAGTAAAAATAAAGAAATACCCTTGAATGAGTAGGTGTACCCAAACTTTTGACTGATACTGTATAGGTACACATACTGCTGCATAACAAAAAAAAATAAAGCATGCAATGCTGACATGAAATGCACATGCACATGAAAATATGACTTTCACGAGTTGGTCTGAAATGATGATTGCAATATATCTATTGTGTTTTGTGCATCATGCAGCTCTGATATGACAGTCTGATCTGAGCCCAGAGGTGACACATATAATAGAGAAAAGTGTATGGGACAAGTTCAGGAGAGAGGAGGAGGATTTCATGAAATCAAGCCTCTCTGAAGTTTCACTTTGCGTGTCATTTCCACTGTTTCTTTTATTTACAGGCCTACAAAACCTCACACAACGGCATATTTATTTTTCTTTTGAAGACTTTCTTTCAGTCTGTGAAAATAAAGTATATTGAGACTTCAAGTGTAGTGACAACATTCCATCGGCTGTGACAACTGTTTGTACCAATGCAAAACCTTAAGCTGATGCAACATAGTGATATTCTTTGCATTTTTTTGTGAAAATAAAAAACAAAGATGTAATGTGATAAAAAATTTAATTTGATATGGATTAAATAGTTACATTCAACAGCAGTTTCAACTGATATGGAGATAAATAAATACATTGAGATAATTTGAATTGCTATTCATTTACATTTTAACTGTCAAATTCATAGACATTCAGCCAGCTAGGCCAGTGAAGTGTGATGGCATTAATTCAAAATTATGTTAGTTGCACAGTGTGATGTGTTAAATACATTTTTGCAGGGACGTTTTTCTCAGGAAAACAGATATTTTCTCATTCCAAGTTTTGAGTCATTATAAATGTTAACTGGCTGGAAAGTAAGAATTTGTAAGTGTGATTGAGTGGACCTCTACCGCTGTCCCTGATTTTTGGGGAGTCATAACGCACTTGGCTGAAGAAAACAATATTGCAGCTCCCGGTTGATGGTTGATGTGAGAGGCAATAGCGAGACTTTAACCTTGGCAGCTGTGGTGTGACTAACACATAGCATTTGGGGAGCAGAAAAGAAAATTAAAAGTAAACAAGTCTGTCAACGCTGTCTCACCTGTTGCGTCGCCTTTTTTCCCTTTCTTTCAAACATGTGGTAAATTGCTTTGCCACGGCAAGACATTCCTCTCACAGAGCGACTGCAAACCACTTATTATTCTTGTGTTGCTAGTCAAAAGTTTCAGAGAGTTTTCTTCAGACTGATGCCAATATGTCTCTCTAGTGCAACTTTGTGAAATTCATCTCTGTTAGATTGTTTTGTTGATCACATTAAATCAATGTGTATAGGTCTCTCACACATTGTGAAAGTACTTGAATACTTATTGGGTATAAAAAGTATTCTGCCGCTACTTTGCACTTCCAGGAAGAGTTATAGAAAGCAGTAGAAATGGGTGAACATACTTGATGAATTTTCAAATGCTAACTTTAGACTGTAACCATATCTTTTGGGTGTCAACCAACAGAGGTGATTCAATGTCATTTTAAGTGTGATGTTTACTCTCAGGTTTAGGTCAGGTAGATGGATGCTGCTTTTTGCTTCGTAATTGGCTTCCAAATAGCTGACTGGGGTAAAAGTACTGAGGCTAGCTGGGAAATATAACAAAGTCGGAAAGTCGCATCCGTGGACATGAGGGAAAAAAAATCAAAGTAACGGCTAATGACTGTTTTTATCTGTGGAACAAGCACACCTTCATTTCTCAGATTTAGATGGATTAAAAGAATGCTTTGATTAATTGTTCCCTCTGAAGCTAGTTTTAATGAACAGCTAGGTCGGACCATCGGGCCAAATTACCTTGATCCTCTTTTTACGGAGCAGAATAATGAAACCTCAGCGGATTAGCTGACGTGTGCCATGTTTTCAAACTCATGTGTGGGGACCAGAAGGCCCTGGTTGCAGCTAGCTCAATATTTGCCTTTTACAGTAGAGGTAAAACTTCAGTGGTTAAACTTGTTAAGCAATAACCGTGTCAACTGTTTTCCCCTGAAAATGCTACAAAGATAAGATACAGTAGAGTTGTGCTAGCATAATAAACTATCAATATATGTTTGTAAAATTAGGCCAAATATACGCCATAATAAGTGCCTCACCACAAATTAATCCGATTGTGTTCAGTGGGAAACACCATGACATAAAGACTTTGTAAAGAAAAACCAAAACAAGCATTTCTTCATTTCAAGTTCATGTGGTCCTACCTCCCCATTTCCCCTGTTTTGTGCCAACTGAACATGACCCTGGTGTGACCTCCAGGACTGTTTTTCCGGTTTCACCTCCACAGAGAGAGAAGAAACACAGTTTTCACACCAGCTAGCTTCCAAAAACACTCTGACTGCAGCCAGCCACTGCCCACGCTCCCAAGAGTAAAAGAGAGTGTCTACTCAAGAGTTAGTTGTTCCCAGAACTACTCTGGTTCCCTGTCAACCCCCATACACATCCACAGGAGGCCAGAAACTACTGGAACCACTTAATGGGTCTCAGGCAGGGGACCTTGTCAGGACTCACTTGACTGTCCCTCACCTATGGAGTTGATGGAACACACCTGGGCAAAGTCTCGGGTAATGAGGATGCTAGTGTGTGTGCGTGTGTGTGTGTGTTTGTGTTTGTCTGCACTTAGCTCAGCTCAGCCAGCTCTGAATTTAGAGGAGAGAGTGAGCAAAGGAGCATGCCATACGCCAACAAGCGAAGTCCAATTGTTGTGGTGTAACTGCAGAGTTCGACTGCAGTGCAGGGTTTGATTTTACTGAAAGAGAATTTACTGAGAGGCCGTCATATGGCCCATGAATCGCTGTCCATAAACCTGCACAGTGAACACATAAAGCCCTGTTAGATCTCCTATTAACTTCCCTTTGATTACGCATAAACACGGATAGACAGGCAGGCTGTGGATAGCTGCCACACACACACACACACACACACACACACACACACACACACACACACACACACACACACACACACACACACACACACACACACACACACACACACACACACACACACACACACACACACACACACACACACACACACACACACACACACACACACACACACTGCTATCCACAACTCCCTGGCTGAGAGCTGCCATACCTGTTGCCAAGAGTGGTTTGTTACATCGCCCATAGCAACACAGCCACAGCTCTGGACAACAGTCTGTGAGGGCCACTGTAAGGTAGTTTTCTAGACTGGCAGAATTTGCAGGGATGTAAAGGGAGGACATTTTTGCCCTTTACCATTGCCCAGTGCTCTTCCATTTACTCTGACATTTATCTCTCTCTCTCTCTCTCTGTCTTTCTCTCTATTGGACATACAAACATGCGCACACACACACACACACACACACACACACACACACACACACACACACACACACACACACACACACACACACACACACACACACACACACACACACACACACACACACACACACACACACACACACACACACACACACACACACACACACACACACACACACACACACAGAGAGAGCACATCCAACCCATTCGTCCCACGCTGTTCAGAAAAATTACTGGTGGAAGCCAGGGGCTGGGTGCCCATCTGGCCAGTCCTGTTCCACCGGGCCCCAGCATGTAAGGCCTAATCCCCAGCCTCACACACAGTATACAGAAGGGCCCGCACAGCCTCACAGTTCCCCAGTCAAACTCAAGGACATTGGCTAAACCTTCAAACTGCACTGCCACCATGCAGGCAACAAGGTCAACACACGCCAGCCCAGCCCTCTCCCATTCTAGGCCAAGCCACAGAGAACCTACCCCATGGAGGCCTGATTGGGAAAAACTCCAGAGGGAAAAGCCCATCATTTGCAGAAACAGAAGCCAATGTACTCCAATGTAATTAGTTGCCAGCTACTGTAGCATCCAGAGAAATGGGTAGGCTACATCATCGGTCAAGCATGGGGCGGCAGGGTAGCCTAGTGGTTAGAGCATTGGACTAGTAACCGGAAGGCTGCAAGTTCATATCCCTTAGCTCACAAGGTACACATCTGTAGTTCTGCCCCTGAACACTGTTTCTAGGCCATCATTGACAATAGGAATATGTTCTTAACTGACTGCCTAGTTAAATAAAGGTAAATGTAAAAAGCAGTGAGAAAAAAAGCTATTGTACAGGCCACAGTAAAATTGAATTGTGATTGTGTGAGTAGTTTAATAGATTGGTATTTGCAGAAGTGAATGAGAGTGGATTCTGATACAACAGGGATTGTAGAAGTGCTTTGAGATAGAATGGCAATTTTTGAATGGTTTACTTATTTAAGATAGGGATCAGACCCTTTTTTCCCAATTTTCGCCATTTGGAAGGAAACACTTAGAAGTTTGTGGAAATGTAAAATGAATGTAGGAGAATATAACACATTAGATCTGGTGAAAAAAATGTATCATCTTTGAAATGCAAGAGAAATATATAACTTCAGAATCTAGGCACAATTTAGATTTTTGCCACTAGATGAACCATTGCATTTATGTTCAAAATGTTGTGTCAAGACTGCCCAAATGTGCCTAATTGGTTTATTCATATATTTTCATAACTGTGCACTCTCCTCAAACAATAGCATGGTATTATTTCACTGTAATGGCTACTGTAAATTGGACTATGCAGTTAGATTAACAAGAATGTAAGCTTTCTGCCCATATCAGATAAGTTTATGTCCTGGGAAAATGTATTGTTACTTACAACCTCATGCTAATCCCATTAGCCTACATTAGCTCAACCGTCCCGCTGGGGGGACACCGATCCTGTAGAGGTTTATTATTGTCAGCAACAAACAGTGACTGAACTCAGTGACACTGGAATAACACTGGGGAATAACCGTGAAATTAATTTTCAAAAATCATAAAGTAAGGAAGCTACAGACAGAAATTATATTTCAAACATTCAAGCCAAGCTTCGGACTTCAACTAAGTAAGCATGAAAGGCAAAAGGAAAAGCAATAGTGACTCCTGGCTGCATGTTAAACACACTTTTGGTCTGATGACCAAACAAGCTTGGCATTGTGACTGAATAGAGTTCATACCCTTATGTGAGACTGAATCAAACTTCACTGCTGGAATTGGTCTTATAGGAGTGGGCCGTTGTTCGATGACTTAGACCTGCGGTACACTGTGGATTTAATTCAGCCTACTCTGGTGTGAAATTACATAGGCAACCTTGAAATGATTCCCACAATAACAGATGGTCCTAACACTGCAAAAAAATTGATTTTCCCCCTTGAAGGAGGAATAAGGTGGCATTAAATGGAACTTTGATTAAAAAATGACACCTGAGGCTTGGTGACAGGAGACTGAAGCATCACAAACTGAGGAAGAGATGGATTCTATCACTGGCTGAATCAGAATGGAAACTGTGTTGTAATGAGCTCAGCTTCTCAAATGGAGTACTCAGTGCTCGATCCAATAAAATATAATTAGGTCATTTACAATGGAGTTCAGGATGGCTCTGTTTTGCTTTTCTACAGTACCAAACAATATCTGTCAATACCATTATGTAATTTCTGTCCTTGCTGACTTAAAGGCAGTGAATGTGAAAAATCAAGTGCATTATAAGGATTTGGTCTTCAAAAAAATAGTCTTTAGAGTGTGTTAGTGATTTATCCAGCATATTGAGATGGAGAAGTATTCTCGTTAAAGAGGGAGCATCAGACCAACCCCCTGCTTATAAGATGGTGAACTATCCTACAGTGATTGATAGAGACCCTGATAGGCTTAGGGGAGAGTGGGGTAAGTTGAGACATTTTTTTACATTCAGCACCACTCCAATTATTTCCTTGTATCCCTGGAAATAATCAGAATTCATGTAAACACTGCAGTTTTGAAAACATAACTTGTACCAAAAAAGTGGTCCCTTGGCACAACTTACCCCGGCTATGGGGTATGTGGAGCAGCAGGACATGGTAAGTTAAACAGCATACACATTTCTGTGCTGAATTAAATATTACCACTACCTTTTTAAAACCATGTTTATCTATATTTCAAAAACACAATTCAACACAATCACAATTGCTTTCCGTATTTTAATAACGTTAAGCATCTTTTAACATGAGCTAAGTTAACACCTAACAAACACATTATACTTAAAAAAAACTTTAACATAGGACATAATGCCTTGGAAGAAAACACTTCAATATGCTCAACTTGCCATTAGCTCAACTTTTGGCTCAGCTTACCTCATAGACTATATTAGACCACACGCTACAATGATGTGCATTCATGATAGGTTTACCTCATATGGAAGCTTATAGAGACCTAAACTGATGTATAGAACAATCTTACAATTATATACTTTAGTTTAGATTCAAGTATTATGAAATCTCTACATCTAAATTAATTTGACTTGGTGAAAATCTGTTTTTTGGACCTAACTTGCTCACCACTTTTTCCATGTTGTTTCTTCCTTCACAGACTCCATGAAATGATGACATCTTCCTAAATAATTGGTCTAATTATACATTTTGTTTATGGTTTCTTAGAATCAAGGGTGGCTCAACTAACCCCTTTGGCTCAAATTACCACACTTTCCCCTACAACACAGTATGACTCAGAATCTGAAATGCAGATGGCATATCACTGTGCATTATAAGGATTTGTAGTCTTCAGAGTGTGTCTGTGATTTATGCAGCACATTGAGATGGAGCAGTATCATCGTTAAAGAGAGAGCATCAGACCAACCCCCTGCTTTTTAAGATGGTGAACTATCCTACAATGATTGATAGTGACCCTGATAGGCTTACAACACAGTATGGCTCAGAATCTGAAATGCAGAGGGCATATCACTGTGCATGAAAAGGAATATTCTACTTACGAATATTCACCTGCTCATCGAACAACTCATTCCAAAATCAAGGGCATTAATATGAAGTTGGTCCCCCCTTTGCTGCTATAATAGCCTCCACTCTTCTGGTAAGGCTTCCCAATAGATGTTAGAACAATGCTGCAGGGACTTGCTTCCATTCAGCCAGAAGAGCATTAGTGAGGTCAGGCACTGATGTTGGGCAATTAGGCCTGGGGTTGAGGTCAGGGCTCTGTGCAGGCCAGTCAAGTTCTTCCACACTGATTTCAACAAACCATTTATGTATGGACTCGCTTTGTGCATGGGGGTATTGTCATTCTGAAACAGGAAAGGACCTTCACCAATCTGTTACCACAAAGTTGGAAGCACAGAATTGTCTAGAATGTCATTGTATGCTGTAATGTTAAGATTTCCATTCACTTGAACTAATGGGCCTAACCCGAACCATGAAAAACAGCCACAGACCATATTCCTTGCCACCAAACTTTACAGCTGGCACAATGCATCTGGGTAGCGTTCTCCTGTCATCCACCAAACCCAGATTCGTCAGGCTGACTGCGCATGGTGATCTTAGACTTGTGTGCGGCTGCTCGGCCATTGAAACCCATTTTATAAAGCTCCCGACGAACAGTTCTTGTGCTGACGTTGCTTCCAGAGGCAGTTTGGAACGCTGGGTGAGTGTTGCAACCGAGGACATATCATTTTTATGCCCTACGAGCTTCATCACTCGGCGGTCCCATTGTGTGAGCGTGTGTGGCCTACCACTTCATGGCTGAGCCAGTATTGCTCCTAGAAGTTTCCACTTAAAATAAAATGTTATTCGTCACATGGGCCAAACACAACAGGTGTTGACCTTACAGTAAAATGCTTACTTACAAGCCCCCAATCAACAATGCAGTTTAAAAAATATGAATAAGAAATAAAAGTAACATGTAGTTAAAGAGCAGCAGTAAAATAACAAAAGCGAGACTATATATACAGGGTGTACCGGTACAGTCTATGCGCGTGAGCACTGGCAGGGGCACCTGTTCACAATAACAGCTCTAGCATGACAGAAATTTGATGAACTGACTCGTTGAAAAGGTGGTATCCTATGACGGTGAGATATTGACAGTCACTGAGCTCTTCAGTAACACCATTCTACTGTCAATGTTTGTCTATGGAGATTGCATGGCTGTGTGCTTGATTTTATTAAACTTATCAGCAACGGATGTGGCTGAAACAGCCGAATCCATTAATTTGACGACGTGTCGACATACTACATAAAGTTTTAGGGAAGACCCAGATGCACAGAGTGTTGAAGTAACAGAAGTTCATTACTAGAACAGGGTGCAGGCAAAATGACAGGTCAAGGGCATACAGAGGTTGATAATCCAGATCAGAGTCCAAAAGGTACAGAACTATTGGCAGTCTCAGAGTCAGGGTAGGCTGAAGTCAATAATCCAGTGTGGTGTGACAAGGTACAGAATGGCAGGCAGGCAGGCTCAGGACAGGCAGAATGGTCAAAACTTGGAAAACTAGAACACAGGAACTAGAAACAGACAGGAGCAAAGGGAAAAACTATGGTAGAATTGACGATCCAAACTAACTGGCAACAGACAAACAGAGAACACAGGTTTAAATACACTGGGGATAATGGGGAAGATGGGCGACACCTGGAGGGGGGGGGGTGGACAAGCACAAAGAAAGGTGAACCAGATCAGGGATTGACATATACACTACCTTACAAAAGTTTGGGGCCACTTTTTGAAAGAAAAACACGTTTTTTTGTCCATTCAAATAACATCAAGTTGATCAGAAGTAGAAAATAAAAATAAAAAACTCCCTGTCTTAGGTCTGTTAGGATCCCCACTTAATTTTAAGAATGTGAAATGTCAGAATAATAGCAGAGAGAATGATTTATTTCAGTTTTGATTTCTTTCATCACATTCCCAGTGGGTCAGAAGTTTACAAACACTCAATTAGTATTTGGTAGCATTGTCTTGAAATTGGTTGGGTCAAACATTTCAGGTAGCCTTCCACAAACTTCCAACAAAAAGTTGGGTGAAATTTGGCTCATTCCTCCTGACAGAGATGATGTAACTGAATCAGGTTTGTAGGCCTCCTTGCTCCCACACACTTTTTCAGTTCTGCCCACAAATTGTCTATAGGATTGAGGTCAGGGCTTTGTGATGGCCACTCCAACACCTTGACAACACAACTTTGGAAGTATACTTGGGGTCATTGTACATTTGGAATACCCATTTGCGACCTTCCTGACTGATGTCTTGAGATGTTGTTTCAATATATCCACATAATTGTCCTGCCTCACGATGCCATCAGCAACCATCACTCCTGTGTTCCAATGGCACGTTGTGTTAGATGCTGCCACCCCCGTCCTTCACGTTTGGGATGGTGTTCTTCAGCTTGCAAGCGTTCCCCTTTATCCTCCAAACCTAATGATGGTCATTATGGCCAAACAGTCAGAGGACATTTCTCCAAAAAGTACGATCTCTGTCCCCATGTGCAGTCGCAAACCGTAGTCTGGCTTTTTTAATGGCGTTTTTGGAGTAGTGGCTTCTTCTTTGTTGAGCGGCATTTCAGGTTATGTCGATATAGGACTTGTTTTACTGTGGATATAGATACTTTTGTACCTGTTTCCTCCAGCATTTTCACAAGGTCCTTTGCTGTTGTTCTGTGATTGATTTGCACTTTCCGCACCAGGAGACATCTCTAGGAGACAGAACGGGTCTCCTACCTGAGCGGTATGACAGCTGTGTTGTCCCATGGTGTTTCTACTTGTGTACTATTGTTTGTACAGATGAACGTGGTACCTTCAGGCCTTTGGAAATTGCTCACAAGGAGGAACCAGACTTGTGGAGGTCTACAATTTTTTTCTGAGGTCTTCTGATTTCTTTATATTTTCCCGTGATGTCAAACAAAGAGGCACTGAGCTTGAAGGTAGGCCTTGAAATATATCCACAGGTACACTTCCAATTGATTAAAAAAATGTAAATTAGCTTATCAGAAGCTTCTAAAGCCATGACATAATTTTCTGGAATTTTCCAAGCTATTTAAAGGCAGTCTTCTTAGTGTATGTAAACTCCTGACCCACTGGAATTGTGATACCGTGAATTATAAGTGAAATATTCTGTCTGTCAACAATTGTTGAAAAATTACTTAAAGTAGATGTCCAATCCCGACTTTCCAAAACTGTAGTTTGTTAACAAAAAAATTGTGGAGTGGTTGAAAAACAAGTTTTAATGACCAACCTAATTGTATGTAAATTTCCAACTTTAACCGTGCATAGGCGTATAGAGGCCCATTATCAGCAACCATCACTCCTGTGTTCCAATGGCACGTTGTGTTATATAATAAGTTTATAATTTTGAAGGCTAATTGATCATTAGAAAATTCTTTTGCAATTATGTAAGCACAGCTGAAAACTGTTGTCCTGCTTAAAGAAGCAGGGGGTCCTGTAGCAGAGGGTCCTGTAGCTCAGTTGGTAGAGCATGGCGCTTGTAACGCCAGGGTAGTGGGTTCGATCCCCGGGACCACCCATACGTAGAATGTATGCACACATGACTGTAAGTCGCTTTGGATAAAAGCGTCTGCTAAATGGCATATATTATTATTATATTATTATTATTATAGAAGCATTAAAACTGGCCTTCTTTAGACTACATTTACATTTACATTTAAGTCATTTAGTTGGAGCATCAGCATTTGTGGGTTCGATTACAGGCTCAAAATGGCCAGAAACAATTAACTTTCTTCTGAAACTCGTCAGCCTATTCTTGTTCTGAGAAATTAAGGCTATTCCATGCGAGAAATTGCCAAGGAACTAAAGATCTGGTACAACGCTGTGTACTACTCCCTTCACAAAACAGCGCCAACTGGCTCTAACCAGAATAGAAAGAGGATTGGGAGGCCTGAGTGCACAACTGAGCAAGAGGACAAGTACATTAGAGCATTTAGTTTGAGAAACAGACTCCTCACAAGTTCTCAACTTGCAGATTCATTAAATAGTACCCGCGAAACACCAGTCTCAACGTACCTTCTCCGCTGTGCAATCTGGTTTCCGAGCCGGTCATGGGTGCACACGTCAGTTTTAATGATTGCCTTGCCTGGTTCACCAACTACTTTGCAGACAGAGTTCAGTGTGTCAAATCGGAGGGCATGTTGTCCGGTCCTCTGGCATTCTCTATGGGGGTGCAGCAGGGTTCAATTCTCGGGCCGACTCTTTTCTCTGTATATATCAATGATGTTGCTCCACCTCTACGCAGACGACACCATTCTGTATACCTCTGGCCCTTCCTTGGACACTGTGCTATCTAACCTCCAAACGAGCTTCAATGCCATACAACACTCCTTCTGAGGCCTCCAACTGCTCTTAAACGCTAGTAAAACCAAATGCATGCTTTTCAACTGTTCGCTGCCTGCACCCGCCTGACTAGCATCACCACCCTGGATGGTTCCGGCCAAGAATATGTGGACATCTATAAGTACCTATGTGTCTGGCTAGACTGTAAACTCTCCTTCCAGACTCATATAAATTTACAATCTAAAATCAAATCTAGAGTCGGTTTTCTATTCCGCAACAAAGCCTCCTTCACTCACGCCTCCAAACTTACCCTAGTAAAACTGACTATCCTACCGATCCTCAACTTCGGCGATGTCATCTACAAAATAGCTTCCAATACTCTACTCAGCAAACTGGATGCAGTTTATCACAGTGCCATCCATTTTGTTACTAAAGCACCTTATACCAACCACCACTGCGACCTGTATGCTCTAGTCAGCTGGCTCTCGATCTATATTCATCGCCAGACCCACTGGCTCCAGGTCATCTACAAGTCCATGCTAGGTAAAGCTCCGCCTTATCTCAGTTCACTGGTCACGATGGCAACACCCACCCGTAGCACGCGCTCCAGCAGGTGTATCTCACTGATCATCCCTAAAGCCATCACCTCATTTGGTTGCCTTTCCTTCCAGTTCTCTGCTGCCTGTGACTGGAACAAATTGCAAAAATCGCTGAAGTTGGAGATTTCACCTCCCTCACCAACTTTAAACATCTGCTATCTGAGCAGCTAACCGATCGCTGCAGCTGTACATAGTCCATCGGTAAATAGCCCACCCAATTTACCTACCTCATCCTCATACTGTTTTTATTTATTTACTTTTCTGCTCTTTTGCACACCAGTATCTCTACCTGCAAATGACTATCTGATCATTTATCACTCCAGTGTTAATCTGCAAAATTGCACACAATGTATATAGCCTCTTTTTTCTAGTGTGTTATTGACTTGTTTATTGTTTACTCCATGTGTAACTCCGTGTTGTTGTCTGTTCACACTGCTATGCTTTATCTTGGCCAGGTCACAGTTGTAAATGAGAACTTCTTCTCAACTAGCCTACCTGGTTAAATAAAGGTGAAATAAAAATAAAATAAAACAGTGAAGCGGCGACTCTGGGATGCTGGCCTATATATCCCAATGCCCCAGGGCAGTGATTGGGGTCATTACCCTGATTAGGGTGCCTCCTTTCGGGAGAGACGTTAAACAGGTGGCCTGACTCTCTGTGTTCACTAAAGATCCCATGTCACTTATCATAAGAGTAGGGGTGTTAACCCGGGTGTCTTGGCTGTATTCCATCATGGCCACCTAATCATCCCTAGCTTCCAATTGGCTCATTCATCCCCCCTCCTCTCCCCTGTAACTAGTCCCCGGATTGTTGATGTAAATAAGAACATGGTCTAAGTCAACTTACAGGGTAAAATAAAAACAAACGACTGGACTACCCCCCCCTCCCGCGCACTCCTTCTCTTGCTCTCTCTTCAAAAGCAACATTCCCTCAAACAACCCGATAACTTTTCCATTGAGGGGGGATGGTGTGTGTGCGGACAAGCCAAGCCTAATGATCATTAGTGTAGGAGAAAGGCAACAAGAAGAGAGGATTCCACAAAGGGCCTATTTCTGGATCTTCCTGGTCTGCAGGCCCTCCTCTCCTCTGCCTCCCCTTTACTCCCCCGTCTCCCCCCTCTCCCCGGGGAGCCAAAACAAAGTCATAGATCTGCCAGGGGGAGGTAATTAGGACAGATATTTAATTTGAATAATGCAGGCCTGCTGAAGTATTGAAACCACCTAAGGTTTATTAATGAAATGATAATCTGGTGAATAGGTTGCTACGTGTCTCTCTTATTCTCCAGCTAAATCATTCACCAGGGCAGAGGAGGCATACAGGAAGAGATAACATTCTCTCCTACCTGTCATCATCAGTATGCTCGTTAAGGAGACATTAAAGCTGGGTGTACAGTGTGCTGTGTTATCTCCTCTATGGTAACGGTAAGGAGTACACTACCCGGACACCACAGGAGGTTGCTGGTGCTTTAACAGGGGAGGACAGGCTCGTGGTAATGGCTGGAGTGGAATTAGTGGAATGGTATCAAGGGGGGGGGGGGACATGGTTTGTTCAGACGTGTCTGTCCTATATCTGAGAGA
Organism: Oncorhynchus gorbuscha; assembly: GCF_021184085.1. Lineage (NCBI taxonomy): Eukaryota > Metazoa > Chordata > Actinopteri > Salmoniformes > Salmonidae > Oncorhynchus > Oncorhynchus gorbuscha. The sequence continues at coordinate 24,457,250 of NC_060187.1, read as the reverse complement.
TATAAGAATGATCAGGAAACAATTTTAATTTAAGTTCTAAACTATCTCCATATATACTTCCATATTTTTTTACTGGCACCAGGGACATTCAGACAAGTCTTGTTAGGCTTGTGGGCCCCCAAGAGCAAAACGGAGAACATCGTCATGTTAGTGAGCATCAGCTGTCCACAGAGATGTCATATTAGTGTGTAGCCCAAACGGAGAATGCAATTGTGAGAGTCTCATCTTTTAATAGAGTGGTCATAATACTTTCTAGGCCAAACATTTCGGACGCTACAGACGTTTTTTTGAGAATACAAATTTTTGGGTTGTCTCATGTTCTAACAAACATTGCTCTAGCTCTGCCACCTTTCACTGCAGATGCAGAAGGGCGATATCGGCGGATGTGGTGGATTGAGACTCAGCCCTTGCTTAAACAGATGGATTTTGATGGGAATGTTTGATTATGTTAATTATATTTCCGTGTGGGGCTTGGAAATTATAGGTCAAGGGCAGTGGTGGAAAAAGTGCTAAATTGTCATATTTGAGAAAAAGTAAAGATAACTTAATAGAAAATTACTCAAGTAAAAGTGAAAATCTGTCATGTTTGTCATTTATTATCTTGTCTTGTCCCTGTGCTTCCCATGCTATTCGTTTCCCTCTGCTGGTCTTATTTGGTTCTTTCCCTCCTTCTAGCCCTCTCTCTCCCCCTCCCTCTCTCACTCTCTCGCTCTCTCTTCTCTCTATCGTTCCGTTCCTGCTCCCAGCTGTTCCTATTCCCCTAATCATCATTTAGTCTTCCCACACCTGTTCCCGATCCTTTCCCCTGATTAGAGTCCCTATTTATTCCTTTGTGATCCGTTCCTGTCCCGTCGGTTCCTTGTATTGTATTCACCATGCTGTGATTGCGTTTCGCCCTGTCCTGTCGTGTTTTTGCCGTGATTGTGTATCACCCTGTCCTGTCGTGTTTTGTGCCTTCATCAGATGCTGCGTGTGAGCAGGTGTCTCAGTCGACTACGGCCTGCGCCTACCCGGCGACCTGCAGTCTGTGGCCGCTTCTCCAGTTGTTTCCCCTCTACAAGTCTAGAGGATTTCTGTTATTCCGTTTTGGACTTTAATAAACTCTGTTTCTGTTAAGTCGCGTTTGGGTCCTCTTTCACCTGCATGACAGAAGGAACCGACCAAGGAATGGACCCAGCGACTTCAGACGCTCGTTACACTGCCGTCGAGATCCAAGGAGCCATGCTCGGCAGACACGAGCAGGAATTGTCTGCTGCTCGCCATGCCGTGGAAAACCTGGCTGCTCAGGTTTCCGACCTCTCTGGACAGTTCCAGAGTCTACGTCTCGTGCCACCTGTTACTTCCTGGCCTGCCGAGCCTCCAGAACCTAGGGTTAATAACCCACCTTGCTACTCCGGGCAGCCCACTGAGTGCCGCTCCTTTCTCACGCAGTGTGAGATTGTGTTCTCTCTCCAACCCAACACATACTCTAGAGAGAGAGCTCGGGTTGCTTACGTCATTTCACTCCTTACTGGCCGGGCTCGAGAATGGGGCACAGCTATCTGGGAGGCAAGGGCTGATTGCTCTAACGATTTCCAGAACTTTAAAGAGGAGATGATTCGGGTTTTTGACCGTTCAGTTTTTGGTGGGGAGGCTTCTAGGGCCCTGGCTTCCTTATGCCAAGGTGAACGGTCCATAACGGATTATTCCATTGAGTTTCGCACTCTTGCTGCCTCTAGTGAGTGGAACGAGCCGGCGCTGCTCGCTCGTTTTCTGGAGGGACTCCACGCAGTGGTTAAGGATGAGATTCTCTCCCGGGAGGTTCCATCAGATGTGGACTCTTTGATTGCTCTCGCCATCCGCATAGAACGACGGGTAGATCTTCGTCACCGGGCTCGTGGAAGAGAGCTCGCATCAACGGTGTTTCCCTGCTCCGCATCGCAACCATCTCCCTCCTCTGGCTTTGAGACTGAGCCCATGCAGCTGGGAGGGATTCGCATCTCGAATAAGGAGAGGGAACGGAGGATCACCAACCGCCTGTGCCTCTATTGCGGAGTTGCTGGACATTTTGTTAATTCATGTCCAGTAAGAGGCCAGAGCCCATCAGTAAGGGCTACTGGTGAGCGCTACTACTCAGTCCTCTTCATCTAGATCTTGTACTACTATGTCGGTCCATCTACGCTGGACCGGTTCGGGTGCTACATGCAGTGCCTTGATTGACTCTGGGGCTGAGGGTTGTTTCATGGACGAAGCATGGGTTCGGAAACATAACATTCCTTTCAGACCGTTAGACAAGCCTACGCCCATGTTTGCCTTAGATGGTAGTCATCTTCCCAGTATCAAATTTGAGACACTACCTTTAACTCTCACAGTATCTGGTAACCACAGTGAGACTATTTCTTTTTTGATTTTCCGTTCACCGTTTACACCTGTTGTTTTGGGTCATCCCTGGCTAGTATGTCATAATCCTTCTATTAATTGGTCTAGTAATTCTATCCTATCCTGGAACGTTTCTTGTCATGTGAAGTGTTTAATGTCTGCCATCCCTCCCGTTTCTTCTCTCCCTACTTCTCAGGAGGAACCTGGCGATTTGACAGGAGTGCCGGAGGAATATCATGATCTGCGCACGGTCTTCAGTCGGTCCCGAGCCAACTCCCTTCCTCCTCACCGGTCGTATGATTGTAGTATTGATCTCCTTCCAGGGACCACGCCTCCTCGAGGTAGACTATACTCTCTGTCGGCTCCCGAACGTAAGGCTCTCGAGGATTATTTGTCTGTGTCTCTTGACGCCGGTACCATAGTGCCTTCTTCTTCTCCGGCCGGGGCGGGGTTCTTTTTGTTAAGAAGAAGGACGGTACTCTGCGCCCCTGCGTGGATATCGAGGGCTGAATGACATAACGGTTAAGAATCGTTATCCGCTTCCCCTTATGTCATCAGCCTTCGAGATTCTGCAGGGAGCCAGGTGCTTTACTAAGTTGGACCTTCGTAACGCTTACCATCTCGTGCGCATCAGAGAGGGGGACGAGTGGAAAACGGCGTTTAACACTCCGTTAGGGCATTTTGAGTACCGGGTTCTGCCGTTCGGTCTCGCCAATGCGCCAGCTGTTTTTCAGGCATTAGTTAATGATGTTCTGAGAGACATGCTGAACATTTTTGTTTTTGTCTATCTTGACGATATCCTGATTTTTTCTCCGTCACTCGAGATTCATGTTCAGCACGTTCGACGTGTTCTACAGCGCCTTTTAGAGAATTGTCTCTACGTAAAGGCTGAGAAGTGCTCTTTTCATGTCTCCTCCGTTACTTTTCTCGGTTCCGTTATTTCCGCTGAAGGCATTCAGATGGATTCCGCTAAGGTCCAAGCTGTCAGTGATTGGCCCGTTCCAAGGTCACGTGTCGAGTTGCAGCGCTTTTTAGGTTTCGCTAATTTCTATCGGCGTTTCATTCGTAATTTCGGTCAAGTTGCTGCCCCTCTCACAGCTCTTACTTCTGTCAAGACGTGTTTTAAGTGGTCCGGTTCCGCCCAGGGAGCTTTTGATCTTCTAAAAGAACGTTTTACGTCCGCTCCTATCCTCGTTACTCCTGACGTCACTAGACAATTTATTGTCGAGGTTGACCTTCAGAGGTAGGCGTGGGAGCCATTCTATCCCAGCGCTTCCAGTCTGACGATAAGGTTCATCCTTGCGCTTATTTTTCTCATCGCCTGTCGCCATCTGAGCGCAACTATGATGTGGGTAACCGTGAACTGCTCGCCATCCGCTTAGCCCTAGGCGAATGGCGACAGTGGTTGGAGGGCGACCGTTCCTTTTGTCGTTTGGACAGACCATAAGAACCTTGAGTACATCCGTTCTGCCAAACGACTTAATGCCCGTCAAGCTCGTTGGGCGTTGTTTTTCGCTCGTTTCGAGTTTGTGATTTCTTACCGTCCGGGTAGCAAGAACACCAAGCCTGATGCCTTATCCCGTCTGTTTAGTTCTTCTGTGGCTTCTACTGATCTCGAGGGGATTCTTCCTTATGGGCGTGTTGTCGGGTTGACAGTCTGGGAATTGAAAGACAGGTTAAGCAAGCACTCACGCACACTGCGTCGCCGCGCGCTTGTCCTAGTAACCTCCTTTTCGTTCCTGTTTCCACTCGTCTGGCTGTTCTTCAGTGGGCTCACTCTGCCAAGTTAGCTGGTCATCCCGGTGTTCGAGGCACTCTTGCGTCTATTCGCCAGCGCTTTTGGTGGCCGACTCAGGAGCGTGACACGCGCCGTTTCGTGGCTGCGTGTTCAGACTGCGCGCAGAAGAAGTCTGGTAATTTTTTTCTGCTTCTGCTCCTGGTCTTGCTGGGTCTCAGTCTGTTCCCTGCCATCGCATCTCTCCTGTTCTTGTCCCTGCCCTTGCTGTGTCTCAGTCTGTCCCTAGTTCTCATTTTTTTTTTAGAGTAGTACCCTAGTTTCCCTTTTTATCGTTTTCGTTACGGTCCTGAGGAGAGGAGTTGGGTTCTTTCTCGGGACGTGCTGGACCGTTTGATCTATGATTTCCTCCGTTGCCGCCAGTGTTCCTCCTCGAGAGCGCCAGGAGGCGCTCGGTGAGTGGGGGGTACTGTCATGTTTGTCATTTATTATCTTGTCTTGTCCCTGTGCTTCCCATGCTATTCGTTTCCCTCTGCTGGTCTTATTTGGTTCTTTCCCTCCTTCTAGCCCTCTCTCTCCCCCTCCCTCTCTCACTCTCTCGCTCTCTCTTCTCTCTATCGTTCCGTTCCTGCTCCCAGCTGTTCCTATTCCCTAATCATCATTTAGTCTTCCCACACCTGTTCCCGATCCTTTCCCCTGATTAGAGTCCCTATTTATTCCTTTGTGATCCGTTCCTGTCCCGTCGGTTCCTTGTATTGTATTCACCATGCTGTGATTGCGTTTCGCCCTGTCCTGTCGTGTTTTTGCCGTGATTGTGTATCACCCTGTCCTGTCGTGTTTTGTGCCTTCATCAGATGCTGCGTGTGAGCAGGTGTCTCAGTCGACTACGGCCTGCGCCTACCCGAAGCGACCTGCAGTCTGTGGCCGCTTCTCCAGTTGTTTCCCCTCTACAAGTCTAGAGGATTTCTGTTATTCCGTTTTGGACTTTAATAAACTCTGTTTCTGTTAAGTCGCGTTTGGGTCCTCTTTCACCTGCATGACAAAATCACCAGTAAAATACTACTTGAGTAAAAGTCTAAAAGTCTAAATTCCTTATATATATATATTCATATTATTTTTTATACATTTTTTTAATGGATAGCCAGTGGCACACTCAGACATAATTTACAAACAAAGCATTTTGTTAAGTGAGTCTGCCAGATCAGAAACAGTAGGAATGACCAGGGATGTTCTCTTGATAAGTGTATGAATTTGACCATTTTCCTGTCAAAATGTTATGAGTAATATTGGCTGTCAGGGAGAATGTATGGAGTAAAAATGACATTATTTTCTTTAGGAATGTAGTGAAGTATAAGTAAAAGTTGGTAAAAAATATAAATAGTAAAGTAAAGTACAGATACCCCAAAAAACTAATTAAGTAGTACTTAAGTATTTTTACTTAAAATATCTTTGAGATAGAGGGCAGCATTTTCACTTTTGGATGAATAGCGTGCCCATAGTAAACTACCTCCTACTCAGTCCCAGATGCTGATATATGCATATTATTATTAGATTTGGATAGAAAACACTCTGAAGTTTCTAAAACTGTTTGAATGATGTCTGTGAGTATAACATAACTCATATGGCAGGCAAATACCAGAGAAGAAATCCAAACAGGAAGTGGGAAATCTGAGGTTTGTAGTTTATGAACTCAGCCCCTATCAAATACACTTCCTAATGCTTCCACTAGATGTCAACTGTCTTTAGTATGTTGTTTCAGGCTTCTACTGTGAAGGGGGGCCGGATGAGAGCTGTTTGACTAAGGGGTCTGGCAGCAGCCTCGTTTTCAGTCATGCGCACTTCACATGAGAAGTAGCTCTCATTCCATTGCTTTTCTACAGACAATGGCATTCTCCAGTTGGAACATTATTGAACATTTATGATAAAAACATCCTAATGATTGATTATATGCTTTGTTTCACATGTTTCTACGACCTGTAATATAACTTTTTGAACTTTTCATCCGACGTTCGGCTGGACAGGTTAACGCGCGTTTGGATTTGTTTACCAAACGCCCTAACAAAAGAAGCTATTTGGACATAATTGATGGACTTTATGGAACAAATCAAACATTTGTTGCCAAACTGGGAATCCTGGGAGTGCATTTTGATGAAGATCATCAAAGGTAATTGAATATTTATAATGCTATTTCTGACTAATGTTGACTGCGCAACATGGCGGATATTTATTTTGACTGTTTTGGGCTCTGAGCGCCGTACTCAGATTATGCTTTTTAAATCTGACACAGCGGTTGCATTAAGGAGCAGTTTATATATATTTCCATGTATAACACATGTATTTTCATCAACATTTATAATGAGTATTTCTGTAAATTCATGTGGCTCTCTGCAAAGTCACTGCATGTTTTGGAACTACTGAACATAACACGCCAATGTAAAATGAGTTTTTTGGATATAAATATGAACTTTACCTAACAAAACAAACATGCATCGTGTAACATGAAGTCCTATTAGTGTCATCTGATGAAAATCATCAAAGGTTAGTGATTCATTTGATCTCTATTTGTGCTTTTTGTGATTCCTCTCTTTGGCTGGAAAAATGGCTGGGTTTTTCTGTGACTTGGTGGTGACCTAACATAATCGTTTGTGGAGCTTTCGATGTAAAGCATTTTTGGAATCAGACACTGTGGCTGGATTAATGAGAATTGTATCTTTAAAATGGTGCCTAATACTTGTATTTTTGAGAAATTTGATTTATGAGATTTCTGTTGATATGTATTTGGCGCCCTGTAATTTCATTGGCTGTTGGCGAGGGGTTCCGCTCCCAGACAGGTTAAGTAGTTCACACCATTAGTCCAGGATTAAAAGCCAAAGAGAGTGGCGAGTATATAAAGCCTTAAAAACAAACTCAAAGCTAAAATAAATCAAGTCAATTAATGTCAGTTCCTACAAAACACCATTAATAACAACTTGGAGAAACGCTTGCCTTTTGACAATGAAATAATCAAAGATCTCAGCATTCTGGATCGGACTAAATGGCCATCAGTCCATGGTGAAGAGGAAGTAAGATGTCTGTGCAAGCGTTTTAACTTGTGCAAAGACCAATCACTGAACGGGATACGTGTTCTAAGAGAAGATCCTAACAGTAAGCCCAAGGACTGAAAACCGAACTGTATGCAAACATTCCCTGTCAGCACAGCAGAGTGTGCGAGGAACTTTTGCACCATAATTTGCAAATAAATTCATAAAAAATCCTACAATGTGATTTTCTGGATTTTTTTTCTCACATTTTGTCTGTCATAGTTGAAGTGTACCTATGATGAAAATTACAGGCCTCTCTCATCTTTTTAAGTGGGAAAACTTGCACAATTGGTCTCTGACTGAATACTTTTTTGCCCCACTGTATGTATATATATATATATATATATATATATATATATATATATATATATATATATATATATATATATATATATATATGTTCGGACCCTTTGCTGTTAAACTCGATACTGGGCTCAGATGCATCCTGTTTCCATGTATCATCATTGAGATGTTTCTACAACTTGATTGGAGTCCACCTGTGGTAAATTCAATTGATTGGACATGATTTGGAAAGGCACACACCTCTCCATATAAGGTCCCACAGTTGACAGTACATGTCAGGGCAAAATCAAGCCATTAGGTCTAAGGAATAGCCCGTAGAGCTCCGAGACAGGATTGTGTTGAGGCACATTGAAGGTCCCAAGAAGACATTGGCCTCCATCTTAAATGGAAGAAGTTTCGAACCACCAAGACTCTTCCTAGAGCTGGCCGCCCGGCCAAACTGAGCAATCAGGGGAGAATGGCCTTGGTCAGGGAGGTGACTAAGAACCCGATTGTCACTCAGAAAGAGCTCCAGAGTTCCTCTCTGGGGATGGGAGAACCTTCCAGAAGGATAACCATCTCTGCAGCACTCCACCAGTCAGGCCTTTATGGTAGAGTGGCCAGACGGATGCCACTCCTCAGTAAAAGGCACATGACAGCCCACTAGGAGTTTGCCAAAAGTTACCTAAAGGAATCTCAGACCATGAGAAACTCTAGTCTGATGAACCCAAGATTGAACTCTTGGCCTGAATGCCAAGAGTCACATCTGGAGGAAACCTGGCACCATCCCTACGGTGAAGCATGGTGGTGCCAGCATCATGCTGTGGGGATGTTTTTCAGTGGCAGGGACTGGGAGACTGGTCAGGATCGAGGGAAAGATGAACAGAGCAATGTACAGAGAGATCCTTGATGAAAACCTGTTCCAGAATGCTCAGGACCTCAGACTGGGGCGAAGGTTCACCTTCCAACAGGACAATGCAGGAATGATTTCTGGACAAGTCTCTGAATGTCCTTGAGTGGCCCAGCCAGAGGCCTGACTTGAACCCAATCGAACATCTCTGGAGAGACCTGAAAATAGCTGTGCAGCAATGCTCCCCATCCAACCTAAGAGAGCTTGAGAGGTTCTGCAGAGAAAAATGGGAGAAACTCCCCAAATACAGGTGTGCCAAGCTTGTAGCGTCAAGAGTCAAGGCTGTAATCACTGCCAAAGGTGCTTCAACAAAGTCCTGAGGAAAGGCTCTGAATACCTTTTTAAAATGTGATATTTCAGCTGTTTTAAAAAAAAACATTTGTAAACATCTTTGTCATTATGGGGCATTGTGTGTAGATTCGTGAGGTGAAAAAACCCCACTTTGATCAATTTTAGAATAAGGCGGTAACGTAACGAAATGTGGAAAAAGTCAAGGGGTCTGAATACTTTCAGAAAACACTGTACATCACAAACACACAGATGTTGTGTCAAACAGGACACTGTTTTGACCAATACTTAGCAACTGGATATCGATGTTTGTTGAAAATGTATTTTAATAGATACACCATACGCTGAGATGTACAGTAAAAATGAAAAATGTTTTGGGGTAATCTTTCATCTTTTTAATACCATAACAGTTGTGGTGTTTACATGTGTCAAACTACCTAATCTGTCTGAAAGTCCATTATTTGTCTCTTGAATACATCTTGGTAGATTCATGCATTTAGCCTAATGTGTGTTCTGTAATTTCAAATAAAAGTATTTTATCTCCAATTATTCAACTTAAATTATTTATACAAGGGGATGAGTACAGCTTATTAGCCTATATTATGCAGTAATGTCTCTGAACCCCTTTACACACATGTTCAATTTCAGCACAGTTCCAGGCTTCCAGCAACTATATAGTGTGAAGAGGTACTGTAGGAACTCAGAACATAAGAACACAGTGGTGGTTTACACACTGCAGGACTAAGCTTACACTGAGCCATGCCAAGCCAAACACAGATGAGTTGGCCTGGATATGTATCCACCATAATGGCTTGATCCATGTTAGAAAAGTCTGTGTGAATAAAATATCCAGGCTTGCACATTGCAGCTTGGGTTTGTGTTGGCCTGACTGTGAAAGATCAATATGGGATAACCATTTTAGGTCATTCAGAGGACATGTCATTGTTTTTCATATAATCTTTTTTACACAGGGCACCTTTCGAACAGGCCGTATGAATTAGAGTTTACCCACTTCTTCAGGCACCACTACACCACTGGATGTTGTCAAACACGTGAGTCGGAAAAAACAAGTGAATTCTACTAGATCAAACGGCAAAATGATTTTGCAGTTTAGGTATGTAGTACGCTAGTATGGGTATTCAGACATGTCAAGTGACTCACAGATTTCTTGAACATTGAGCATCTGGTAATTGTTTGCAGTAAGTGTGTTTTTGTTGTTGTTACTGACTGGAAAACTACTGAACACCAGAAATGCAGAAATCACTCCACCATTTCCTGGTTGCAAAAATTTGAATAATTCAACCTAATTTCAGTTCATGTGACAAAACAAGCAATGTATAGTGTAGAGAATCATGATAGCATCTAAATCGCTGTGAAATATACCTGGCTAGATCATAAATGAATAATTGTCCAGTCAGAAGATTGATTTTATGAATTCCCCGTTCATTAACCCAACTCAACACAGGCTACTGTTTGGCCATAGCCCACGCTAAATAAACCAATGATAAGACCTGACATAAGAGAGACAACAATGGCTTAATATAGCCTTAAACTTGTGATGCTCCACCCCCTAAGAGTCTGTCTGTGTGTGTTTGTTTGTGTGAGTGTGTGTGTGTGTGTTTGTGTTTGTGCGTGGGTGGGTGGGTGGGTGGGTGGGTGAGTGTGTGTGCGTGTGCATGTGTTCTTTTGTTTATGCTGCTGTTCAGAAGCAGATGGAATGACTTGAGGCAATAGAGGTGAAGTAAAAATCTGTCAGTGCAAAGATATTCACATTGCCCAAATTACAAAAAAACACAGAGACAGGGTGCCATGCACACAGAGACAGATTACACTATAGTCTGTCATGGAAAGAAGAGTTCCTTCTGCTGTGTCGGAAATCACTTTTCAGGTGCCGGATTTGAATGTTTTGAAAGGAAGCTCAGGAGCATCTGGTTCAGCTGAATGCACTCTTCTGTATGCACGACTATGAGAACAAATATGATGTACAAAAGATACTGTAGCAATGGAGAAAATGGTTTTCTTATAAATCTATATGCGAACAGATAATGACAGTACTGCCATACAGTCAGGCTTTGACAGAAAGACTGGATAGGTTAAACAATCATTGAATCATGGCATGCTGAGATGGGAAGAGGGTGGATATGGCCTTGGCTCCAAGTGGGATTGAAGCTTTTGAAATATGTATGGGTTATTTAGGCTGGGGTTCAATCAAACTTGCACTGCAGAAACTGTTCACACACATACATACAGTATACAGTCAGGCACACCCTTATTGGCACCATTGATAAAGATGAGCAAAAAATACTACAAAAAATAATAAAAATACTGAGCTATGTTGTATGCTCAAAAAAACATGATCATTTTTATCTCAAAAAGATACAGTAAGGGTCAACATTATTGGCACACCAAGACGATAACCCCAAGCACACATTAGCATCCACAAAGACAATGTTTAATTGACAACTAAATCAACATTTTCAGTCTCCCCGGATTTGAACCTTATTGAAAACCTCTGGTTTTAATTGAAAAGTGCAGTCCGTAAGCTCATATGAAGGATATCAAGAATTGGGAAAGATTCTGAACAGAGGAATAGTCTCCAATCTCATAAAACATTTTAGAAAAAGCTCAATGCCATTATCCTTGCAAGGTGCGGTATTTAAAGGTAGTGAAATAATCATTTTGACTCCTATCTTTTTTAGAGAAAAAATGATTACTTGCTAAACAACATCTCTTTCTCTGAGCAGATGCATTAGTATAAAATAATATAATTTCCCAATTTCTTGACAGTATTTTCCACTGGTAAAACCGTATGAAATAATGTCAGACTAGACCAGTGGCTAAATGGTCTGATTTGAATACTGCCAACTTAGTCAAAACCGGCTCTGTATTGTCAAAATTTCATGTTGCTTCATGGGTCCAGTCTTGACGACTACAGTACAACGCTTAATTAACATTAGTATAGACAAGGTCAATCAATACTGCTGGATCTGTCCTTTTAGAGAATGCAGATGTGTTCTAAATCAATAGTCCTGTGTCATCACCTCTCATTGCAATCCAAATGCTGAGATATGATGCTGTGGCAGGTCTCCAGGGGATATACAATGTCTGGACTGCATCTCAATTCTTTAAATCTGTTTCCTTTCCTCATCTCCCTTCCTTCATCTACTAATGTGTGGACAGGTACTGGATAGGTGAAAATAAAGATGAGGTGTGTCACTTCACACACCCTTCTGTATTTATCAGTAGAATGATCCTAATCCGTAGAAGGTGCTGCACTGTGACTAGACCCTCTGCACTCTCTTTGGGCTTGTCTCTGTGTTAGAATGTGTTTTGTGTTAGTTGACCAAGCGTTGACAGGGGTCAGGACCTGTTCTACCTCCATCGTAACACCTTGCCCTGCTCTCTGTAACTTCCTGAGGATCTGGTGGACAGCTCTGGAAGTGGTGAGCTGGAACCCTACCTACCAGGTACTGATTTATTTTCAATTTTCACTCCATGATTTGTTTCTAATTGTGTGTGTTTGGGTTGGTGCATGTGTGAGTGCTTGAGCATCAAATCAAATAAAAAATTTTATTTGTCACATACACATGGTTAGCAGATGTTAATGCGAGTGTAGCGAAATGCTTGTGCTTCTAGTTCTGACCATGCAGTAATATCTAACAAGTAATCTAACAATTTAACAACAACTACCTTATACACACAAGTGTAAAGGGATGAATAAGAATATGTAACTAAAAATATATATGGATGAGCGATGGCCGAACGGCATAGGCAAGATGCAGCAGATGGTATAGAGTACAGTATATACATATGATATGAGTAGTGTAGGGTATGTAAGCATTATATAAAGTAGCATAGTTTAAAGTGACTAGGAATACATTTATTACATTCAATTTTTGATTATTAAATTGGCTAGAGATGAGTCAGTATGTTGGCAGCAGCAACATACTGGCTGATTAACAGTCTGATGGCCTTGAGAAAGAAGCAGTTTTTCAGTCTCTCGGTCCCAGCTTTGATGCACCTATACTGACCTCACCTTCTGGATGATAGCGGGGTGAACAGGCAGTGGCTCTGGTGGTTGTTGTCCTTGATGATCTTTTTGGCCTTCCTGTGACATTGGGTGGTGTAGGTGTCCTGGAGAGCAGATAGTTTGCCTCCGGTGATGCGTTGTGCAGACCTCACCACCCTCTGGAGAGCCTTACGGTTGTTGGAGGAGCTGTTGCCGTACCAGGCGGTGATACAGGCCGACAGGATGCTCTTGATTGAGCATCTGTAAAGGTTTGTGAGTGATTTTGGTGACAATCCGAATTTCTTCAGCCTCCTGAGGTTGAAGAGGCACTGTTGCGCCTTCTTCACCATGCTGTATGTGTAGGTGGACCATTTCAGTTGGTCCATAATGTGTACGCCGAGGAACATAAAACTTTCCACCTTCTTCACTACTATCCCGTCAATGTGGATAGGGGGGTGCTCCCTCTGCTGTTTCCTGAATTCCACGATCATCTCCTTTGTTTTGTTGACGTTGAGTGTGAGGTTATTTTCTTGACACCACACTCCGAGAGCCCTCACCTCCTCCCTGTAGGCCGTCTCGTCATTGTTGGTAATCAAGCCTACCACTAGTGACGTCTGCAAACTTGATGATTGAGTTGGAGGCGTGTATGGCCACGCAGTCATGGGTGAACAGGGAGTACAGGAGAGGGCTGAGAACGCACCCTTGTGGGGCCCCAGTGTTGAGGATCAGCGGGGTGGAGGTGGATATTGTTTCCTCCCCTCACCGCCTGGGGGTGGCCCGTCAGGAAGTCCAGGACCCAGTTGCACAGGGCGGGGTCGAGACCCAGGGTCATCATTAATGATGAGTTTGTAGGGTACTATGGTGTTAAATGCTGAGCTGTAGTCGAAGAACAACATTCTTACATAGGTATTCCTCTTGTTCAGATGGGTTAGGGCGTTGTGCAGTGTGATTTAGATTGCGTTGTCTGTGGACCTATTGAGGTGGGGAGGAAAATTGGAGTGGGTCTAGGGCAGACATGGGCAAACTACGGCCCGCGGGCCACATACGGCCCGTTAGGCTTTTTAATCCGGCCCGCCGAACTTGTCCAAATTATAGTAAAAACCTCCTTTTTTCCCTTTCCCTGCAATGCCCACGTTTCCCCAATAGATGGCGCACTCAAAACACATTGACCGTTGTTGGAGTGGCGCGTATTTCTCTTTATTTCACTTTAATTTTCACTTCGTTTCACGTCACCATTAAGCCCTTCTGGGAAAAAGGTGGACAGCGAATGCCGAGTGTTTAATAAGGAGTGGACAACAAAATACTACTTCACTGAAGTCCGATCAACGGCTGTATGTCTGATATGCCAAGAAGCTGTTGCGGTTTTCAAAGAGTACAATATCAGCCGTCACTTTGCCACGAAGCATGCAAACTATGGCAAGCAGTCAACACAAGAACGCTACTGCTCAGAGGTTGGCAGCTAATTTACAGAGTCAACAGAACTTTTTTCACCGACAAACTGCAATTCAAGAGTCAAGTACCAAGGCAAGTTATTTGCTGGCATTCAAATTAGCAAAGGCTAATTTTCAGCTGCAGGTAGGATATTTAATACAGCCTATGGTGTGCCCTCTGTTTGCGCGTGAAGTCCGAAGAGCGCGGGTCAGGACAATCCATCCATGATTTTGCAGTTTAACACAAGTAGATATTAATGAGCTTGATATTTCGTTGTGTAATAATATGTTTTGAATGTTGAAAGTGATTCCATTTTTCAATAAATGTTGATTTCTTTAACTTTGCACCTTCGATTGAAACTTATTAAAAACAGACGCAATCTTGATAAATCACAGTGCGTATGTTATTTTAATCTATTTACATTTCCTCCTCCCAGTATCTGCGAAATAGTATGTAAATGCCATATCTTGCATATTCCTTGAGACAAATTTATTAACTGATAAGGGCTATTTTTCACATTTGAAAGACGGTTAATAAATTGGGTTGTAGTGTTCTTACTGTGCTATGAGGTTTGCACACACTACATTTAATGCTTTAGTATATCCGGCCCAAACACTCCCTCCAAATGCTTCTGGCCCGGCCCCTCTGTCAAATTTTAGAACCCATTGTGGCCCGCGAGTCAAAAAGTTTGCCCACCTCTGGTCTAGGGTGTCAGGTAGGGTGGAGGTGATATGATCCTTGACTAGTCTCTCAAAGCACCTCATGATGACGGAGGTAAGTGCTAAGGAGCAAGAGTCATTTAGCTCAGTTACCTTAGCTTTCTTGGGAACTGGAACAATGGTGGCCCTCTTAAGGAATGTGGGAACAGCAGACTGGGATAAGGATAGATTGAATATGTCCGTAAACACACCAGCCAGCTGGTCTGCGCATGCTCTGAGGATGCCGTCTAGGGATGCCGTCTGGGCCCGGCAGCCGTGCGAGGGTAAACACATTTTAATGCTTTACTCATGTTTGCTGCGATGAAGGAGATCCTGCAGGTTTTGGTAGCGGGCCGTGTCGTTGGCACTGTATTGTCCTCAAAGCGAGCAAAGAAGTTGTTTAACTGGTCTGGGAGCAGGACATCGTGGTCTGCGATGGGGCTGGTTTGCTTTTTGTAGTCCTTTATTGACTGTAGACCCTGTGACATATCTCTCGTGTCTGAGCAGTTGATTTGCGACTCTATTTTGTCTCTATACTGACGCTTAGCTTGTTTGATTGCCTTGCGGAGGGATCAGCTACACTGTTTGTATTCGGTCATGTTTCCGGTCACTGCCCTGATTAAAAGCAGTGGTTTGCGCTTTCAGTTCTGCACAAATGCTGCCACCAATCCACGGTTTCTGGTTGGGGAAGGTTATAATAGTTGCTGTGGGTACAACATCACCGATGCACTTGCTAATAAACTCGCTCACCGAATCAGCATATTCATCAATGTTATTGTCCGACGCGATGCAGAACATATCCCATTCTATGTGATCGAAGCAATCTTGAAGCATGGAATCAGATTGGTCGGACCAGTGTTGAACAGACCTAAGCACGGGCATTTCCTGTTTTAGTTTTTGTCTATAGGCTGGGAGCAACAAAATGGAGTCGTGGTCAGATTTTCCGAAAGGAGGGCGGGGCAGGGCATTTCATGCATCGCGGAAATTAGGGTAACAATGGTCCAGGATTTTTTCTGCCTGGGTAGCAGATTAGCCTTGTTAAAATCTCCAGCTACAATGAATGCAGCCTCAGGATATATGGTTTCCAGTTTACATAGAGTCCAATGAAGTTCATTCAGGGCCATCGATGTGTCTGCTTGGGGGGGGTATATAATGGCTGTGATTATAATCAAAGATAATTCTCTTGGTAGATAATGCGGTCGACATTTGATTGTAAGAAATTCTAGGTCAGGTGAGCAAAAGGACTTCCGTTTCTGTATGTTGTTATGATCACACCACATCTCGTTAATCATAAGGCATATCCCCCCAGCCCTTCTTCTTAGCAGAGAGATGTTTTTTTTCTGTCGGCGCGATGTATGAAGAAACCAGGTGGCTGGATTTGTCTACCTTGTTGTCAAGAGACTGGACATTGGCGAGTAGTGAACTCGGGAGCGGTGCGCCCGTCTACGGAGCCTGACCAGAAGACCGCTTCTTCTGCCCCTCCTGCGACGCTGTTGTTCTGGGTCGCCGGCTGGGATCCGATCCATTGTCCTGGGCAGTGGACCAAACAGAGGATCTGCTTCGAGAAAGTTGTATACCTGTTCGTAGTGTTGGTAAGTTGACGTTGCTCTTATATCCAATAGTTCCTCCCAGCTGTATGTAATCATACTTAAGATTTCCTGGGGTAACAATGTAAGAGATAATACATTTAAAAAAATACTGCATAGTTTCCTGAGAACACTAAGCAAGGCAGCCATCTCTGTCGGCGCCAGATGTTCACGCGATCGTGTGCGTGCATGTCTGTGCGTGCGTGTTTGTATCTGTATGTTACTGTATCTCTACTTGTATCGACTATTCCTCTTATATTCTCTCTATGTAAGACATGTCTTTGAAAAGTCCGTTGTAATTCTGCACATTCTGAAATAACCAACCTTTGCCATAACTGCAGGCATCAGAGATTATGGAGCGTGTTGCTCTTTTAATTGTGGAGTACAGTGTCGTCTGTGCCATATGTAGATGTTGAAGTGTGTTGCCCTTTTAATTACGGGGTATTTTCAAACCTAAAATTAAGTTTAGGAGTTAATTCAGAGTGCTTAAGATTAAGGTTAAGGTTTGCGATAGGGTTCAAAAATAAAAAATTCTATACAAAACGAATGCCAAGCACTGGGATTTAACCCAGTGGACAATGGGCTTGGAAATAGCACATACTGTACACAAACTAAACATTACCATGTGACACAACATGACTTCTGAAGAATGCAATTTAAATCAAAGGGTTAACATCCTGGATAAACTCAAGCCTAAGGAAGAGCCTGTTTAAAGTGGGCTTAATCAGAGTGTTTCTTAGTAGCCTTAAATAAATAGACTTTGAAACAAAAATATAAACCTCACCCCCATGGTTACAGGCTTACAAAAAAGAAGACACCTGTACTATGTCAAATATAGAGTTAAAATGTGTTACATTTTGAGTTTGCATCCCAATATTACACTTTATATATACTGAACAAAAATATAAACTCAACATGTGAAATGTTGGTTCCATGTTTCATGAGCTGAAATAAATTATTCCAGAAATGTCCCATACCCCAAAATAGCTTACTTCTCTCACATCTTGTGCACACATTTATTTACATCCTTGTTAATGAGCATTTATCATTTTCCAAGTTAATCCATCCACCTGACAGGTGTGGCATAACATAATCATTACACAGGTGCACCTTGTGTTGGGACAATAAACACCACTCTATAATGTACAGTTTTGTCACACAACACAATGCCACAGATGTCTCATGTTTTGAGGGAGAATGCAATTGGCATGCTGACTGACTGTTGTAATAAAGCCCTTTTGTGGGAAAAAACACATTCTGATTGGCTGGGTCTGGGTCCCCAATGGGTGAGCCTGGCTCCCAAGTGGGTGGGCCTCTGCCCTCCCAGGCTCACCCATAGCTGTGGCCCTGCCCAGTCATGTGAAATCCATAGAATAGGGCCTAATGAATGTATTTCAATTGACTGATTTCCTTATATCAACTGTAACTCAGTGAAATCATTGAAATTGTTGCATGTTTTATGTTGCGTTCATATTTTTGTTTAGTACATCACAGCAGACTGAAATATAACAAAACCCTTTGTCATAGAAACACCGGACTCTCCTGCTGGTTCTTCCAATAAAACAAACACCAGTTAATGTGTCATGTGCTCATATCAGCATTTAATAAAGCCTCATAGGTTGCTCTCCACTTCTATCTCACTGCATGTACTACATGGTTCCCAATGTTCTATTTCAGATGCCAGAGACGTATCAGTGCATGTACTGTGTGCATGGTGCAGTAGGTGTGTGGTGGACTGATGGCAATCATCAGAGTTAAATGACATCCAACTTTGGGCTTCATACCTTTGTTTATATCCTTCTGAGAGAGAGGGAACTGACGGCGTTTGGCCTGTAAGGCGCCACCCACTATGCTAACACTGGCAGTGATTCAAAACCAACTGGAGATAATCCCTGTATCTCAATGATAGCCGGCCTCCATTGCGTCTCAGAGACACATGACTTACAGAGGGATACACAAGATGGATGCCAGCCAAATGACAGCGTGAGAGAGAGAAAGGGATTGAGAGAGAGGCAGAGAGGGAGACATGGGTGGCTACTATTGAAGGCTTCTGTCCTGAGGGTCGGTGAAGTCAGCATGTCGTCATATAGTTTGTTCTTCTGCAAACTGACCATGTAGCAAGAGAACAATCATTTAAAAATTGGGGTGTAAAGCTGTAATTGATCAAATAATTACCATCAATTACCATCAAATTACCATCAAGTGTCACAAGTGTCACTAAAGCACCTTATACTACCTACCACTGCGACTTGTATGCTGTAGTCGGCTGGCCCTCGCTAAATATTCGTCGCCAGACCCACTGGCTTCAGGTCATCTACAAGGCCATGCTAGGCAAAGCTCCTCCTTATCTCAGCTCACTGGTCACGATGGCAACACCCATCCGTAGCACGCGCTCCAGCAGGTGTATCTCATTGATCATCCCTAAAGCCAACACCTCATTCGGCCGCCTTTCGTTCCAGTACTCTGCTGCCTGTGACTGGAACGAATTGCAAAAATCGCTGAAGTTGGAGACTTTTATCTCCCTCACCAACTTCAAACATCTAGCTGAGCAGCTAACCGATCGCTGCAGCTGTACATAATCTATTGGTAAATAGCACACCCATTTTCACCTACCTCATCCCCACAGTTTTTATTTATTTACTTTTCTGCTCTTTTGCACACCAATATCTCTACCTGTACATGATCATCTGATCATTTATCACTCCAGTGTTAATCTGCAATATTGTAATTATTTCACCTACCTCCTCATGCCTTTTGCACACATTGTATATAGACTCCCCTTTTTTCTCTGTGTTATTGACTTGTTAATTGTTTACTCCATGTGTAACTCTGTGTTGTCTGTTCACACTGCTATGCTTTATCTTGGCCAGGTCGCAGTTGCAAATGAGAACCTGTTCTCAACTAGCCTACCTGGTTAAATAAAGGTGAAATAAAAATAAAAATAAATTTTTTAAAGAGCTCTGTGTCTGTTGGTAATAGTTGTTTAGTATTTCAGCGACATGACAATCCAATTCTGGGGTTGGGTTTTGATTTCTGTGGCAACTGGTGCCAGTGTTTTTGTTATTCTTTTCTTCTCCATATTTGTTCTCCATTCCAAAGTTCCCAAGGCTGGGTGGGATCTGTTCAGCATGGATCTGTTTGATTTGTGCCAGCTTCAATCATAGAGGAGAATTTGTTGACTTTTGCTATAAGCCTTACTTTAACATCCCCGGCCCATGGGCGATACCACCAACCATTTAGAGGCATTACTGAATTAACAAGGGCCAATCGATGTACTGTAGATGGTGATAGACTAGCTCCTTGTCTTAGCATGAAATTATTTTCCTTTTCAATGAGATTGGCTGACCCCTGTATCACTTAAACTGATTGTATTGTTCTGGGGATACATATTTTGTAATCAACACCCATCTGAGTCTGCAGCAAATGGCTCCAGAACTCCATCTCATCTGCAGCCACTTTATAACCTGTTAAATAGGGGGGGGGGTCATTCATGCTCAGTCAATTATGCAATATTTCAAAGGGCCCTGCAATTTCATTTTGTTAGAATCGGAAAATAAACAAATATTTGGTTAACATCCAAAATTAAAGTAGGGCTAATGTAAATTATACTTCTGAGGCAACATTTCAGAGAAATAATTAGATTGAAGCAACAGTGTCTGAGAGAGAGCAAGAGAGAGACAGAGAGAGAAAGACAGAGTGAGAGAGAGACAGAGAGAGAAAGAGAAAAAGAAAGAGAAAAAGAGAGAGGGAGAAAGAGAGCAATAGAGAGAGAGAGAGAGAGAGCTCCTGATGGTATACTATCTGAATTAAGTTGAACTAAAGTCATGATGTGTCTTCTCACAAGTAAGTTGAGTGTTCACTTAAACAAACCAATAAAGCAACCAAATAAGTGATCTTTTCAGTTTGGAAAAATACAATGGCTTTGTACCGAGTCCAATGTACATGTTTTTGGTGGATATTATTCATATGACTTAGTTTGCTCACTTTGTGAGACTTTGGAAATATTGCACTGACAACAGAGAGGTTCACAGCCTAGGAGATAAAACATTGCCAAATCTCTCAGAATGCAACCCTGCTCGTCTGGGCTAAGCTCTATTTTCTACTCTTTCAAACTTAATAGCATCATAACAGAAATTGAAAACAAAACCGATCCAATAACATTCCTTTATTGAATCTACCATGATGGAGGCTGATGAAACTTTTATTGTCTTCATGCCCATTACGGAAAAGAACAAAGGGAGGGAGGGAAGGAAGGAGGGAAGGAGGAGAAAGAGAGAGCGAGAGAGTGATTGAAAAATCTTATTCTACTTTCCCCAAAGCACAAGTGGTTATCTCCACCTTGCTACCACATAAAGACTTCCACCCTGCTATCATACAGCGGGTAAATGCCAGTATTTCCTGTGACTCACACAGGAGCAACAGATCAATAGACACCACGCCCAGACCAGCAAGACACTCTCCCAGACTCTCCCCCCCCCCCATGGGACTTACATCTAGACCACAGCACCACCAGCCACATCCACACCCCCACCCCAACCAATCAACACCCAGTCAATCATGCACATTCACCATTTAGGCCCCATCAGATCTGATCTAAACTTAGGGGTGGGGTGAGAGGGATTACTTAACCTATCCTAGGTATTCCTTAAAGAGGTGGGGTTTCAGGTGTCTCCGGAAGGTGGTGATTGACTCCGCTGTCCTGGCGTCGTGAGGGAGTTTGTTCCACCATTGGGGGCCAGGGCAGCGAACAGTTTTGACTGGGCTGGGCGGGAGCTGTACTTCCTCAGTGGTAGGGAGGCGAGCAGGCCAGAGGTGGATGAACGCAGTGCCCTTGTTTGGGTGTAGGGCCTGATCAGAGCCTGGAGGTACTGAGGTGCCGTTCCCCTCACAGCTCCGTAGGCAAGCACCATGGTCTTGTAGCGGATGCGAGCTTCAACTGGAAGCCAGTGGAGAGAACGGAGGAGCGGGGGTGACGTGAGAGAACTTGGGAAGGTTGAACACCAGACGGGCTGCGGCGTTCTGGATGAGTTGAAGGGTTTAATGGCACAGGCAGGAGCCCAGCCAACAGCGAGTTGCAGTAATCCAGACGGGAGATGACAAGTGCCTGGATTAGGACCTGCGCCGCTTCCTGTGTGAGGCAGGGTCGTACTCTGCGGATGTTGTAGAGCATGAACCTACAGGAACGGGCCACCGCCTTGATGTTAGTTGAGAACGACAGGGTGTTGTCCAGGATCACGCCAAGGTTCTTGGCGCTCTGGGAGGAGGACACAATGGAGTTGTCGACCGTGATGGCGAGATCATGGAACGGGCAGTCCTTCCCCGGGAGGAAGAGCAGCTCCGTCTTGCCGAGGTTCAGCTTGAGGTGGTGATCCGTCATCCACACTGATGATATGTCTGCCAGACATGCAGAGATGCGATCGCCACCTGGTCATCAGAAGGGGAAGGAGAAGATTAATTGTGTGTCGTCTGCATAGCAATGATAAGAGAGACCATGTGAGGTTATGACAGAGCCAAGTGACTTGGTGTATAGCGAGAATAGGAGAGGGCCAAGAACAGAGCCCTGGGGGACACCAGTGGTGAGAGCGCGTGGTGAGGAGACAGATTCTCGCCACGCCACCTGGTAGGAGCGACCTGTCAGGTAGGACGCAATCCAAGTGGGCCGCGCCGGAGATGCCCAACTCGGAGAGGGTGGAGAGGAGGATCTGATGGTTCACAGTATCGAAGGCAGCCGATAGATCTAGAAGGATGAGAGCAGAGGAGAGAGAGTTAGCTTTAGCAGTGCGGACGCCTCCGTGATACAGAGGAGAGCAGTCTCAGTTGAATGACTAGTCTTGAAACCTGACTGATTTGGATCAAGAAGGTCATTCAGAGAGAGATAGCGGGAGAGCTGGCCAAGGACGGCACGTTCAAGAGTTTTGGAGAGAAAAGAAAGAAGGGATACTGGTCTGTAATTGTTGACATCGGAGGGATCGAGTGTAGGTTTTTTCAGAAGGGGTGCAACTCTCGCTCTCTTGAAGACGGAAGGGACGTAGCCAACGGTCAGGATGATGTTGATGAGCGAGGTGAGGTAAGGGAGAAGGTCTCCGGAAATGGTCTGGAGAAGAGAGGAGGGGATAGGGTCAAGCGGGCAGGTTGTTGGGCGGCCGGCCGTCACAAGACGCGAGATTTCATCTGGAGAGAGAGGGGAGAAAGAGGTCAGAGCACAGGGTAGGGCAGTGTGAGCAGAACCAGCGGTGTCGTTTGACTTAGCAAACGAGGATCGGATGTCGTCGACCTTCTTTTCAAAATGGTTGACGAAGTCATCTGCAGAGAGGGAGGAGGGGGGGGGGGGCGGAGGATTCAGGAGGGAGGAGAAGGTGGCAAAGAGCTTCCTAGGGTTAGAGGCAGATGCTTGGAATTTAGCGTGGTAGAAAGTGGCTTTAGCAGCAGAGACAGAGGAGGAAAATGTAGAGAGGAGGGAGTGAAAGGATGCCAGGTCCGCAGGGAGGCGAGTTTTCCTCCATTTCCGCTCGGCTGCCCGGAGCCCTGTTCTGTGAGCTCGCAATGAGTCATCGAGCCACGGAGCGGGAGGGAGGACCGAGCCGGCCTGGAGGATAGGGGACATAGAGAGTCAAGGGATGCAGAGAGGGAGGAGAGGAGGGTTGAGGAGGCAGAATCAGGAGATAGGTGGGAGAAGGTTTGAGCGGAGGGAAGAGATGATAGGATGGAAGAGGAGAGAGAGTAGCGGGGGAGAGAGAGCGAAGGTTGGGACGGCGCGATACCATCCGAGTAGGGGCAGTGTGGGAGGTGTTGGATGAGAGCGAGAGGGAAAAGGATACAAGGCAGTGGTCGGAGACTTGGAGGGGAGTTGCAGTGAGGTTAGTGGAAGAACAGCATCTAGTAAAGATGAGGTCGAGCGTATTGCCTGCCTTGTGAGTAGGGGGGAAGGTGAGAGGGTGAGGTCAAAAGAGGAGAGGAGTGGAAAGAAGGAGGCAGAGAGGAAAGAGTCAAAGGTAGACGTGGGGAGGTTAAAGTCGCCCAGAACTGTGAGAGGTGAGCCGTCCTCAGGAAAGGAGCTTATCAAGGCATCAAGCTCATTGATGAACTCTCCGAGGGAACCTGGAGGGCGATAAATGATAAGGATGTTAAGCTTGAAAGGGCTAGTAACTGTGACAGCATGGAATTCAAAGGAGGCGATAGACAGATGGGTAAGGGGAGAAAGAGAGAATGACCACTTGGGAGAGATGAGGATCCCGGTGCCACCACCCCGCTGACCAGACGCTCTCGGGGTGTGCGAGAACACGTGGGCGGACGAAGAGAGAGCAGTAGGAGTAGCAGTGTTGTCTGTGGTGATCCATGTTTCCGTCAGTGCCAAGAAGTCGAGGGACTGGAGGGAGGCATAGGCTGAGATGAACTCTGCCTTGTTGACCGCAGATTGGCAGTTCCAGAGGCTACCGGAGACCTGGAACTCCACGTGGGTCGTGCGCGCTGGGACCACCAGAGTAGGGTGGCCGCGGCCACGCGGTGAGGAGCGTTTGTATGGTCTGTGCAGAGAGGAGAGAACAGGGATAAACAGACACATAGTTGACAGGCTACAGAAGAGGCTACGCTAATGCAAAGGAGATTGGAATGACAAGTGGACTACACGTCTCGAATGTTCAGAAAGTTAAGCTACGTAGCAAGAATCTTATTGACTAAAATGATTAAAATGATACAGTACTGCTGAAGTAGGCCAGCTGGCAGTGGGTGCGTTGTTGACACTACACTAATCAAGTCATTCCGTTGAGTGTAATAGTTTCTGCAGTGTTGCTATTCGGGGGCTAGCAGGCTAGCTAGCAGTGTTGTTTACGTTACGTTGCGTTAAAACGACAATAGATGGCTAGCGAACCTAGAAAATCGCTCTAGACTACACAATTATCTTTGATACAAAGACGGCTATGTAGCTAGCTAAGTAGCTAGCTACGATCAAACAAATCAAACCGTTGTACTGTAATGAAATGAAGTGAAAATGTGATACAACCTGTGAATGCGACCGGGTAGTTGAGTTCTATACAGAAGACGTTGGCTAGCGTTGGCTAGCTGTTGGCTAGCTAGCAGAGTCACCTACGTTAAGGACGACAAATAGCTGGCTAGCTAACCTCGGTAAATTAAGATAATCACTCTAAGACTACACACTCTAAACCTAAACAACACAATTATCTTGGATACGATGATACGATGATACGAAGACAGCAAAGACAGCTATGTAGGTAGCTAACACTAAACTAATCAAGTCGTTCAGTTGAGTGTAAAGTTTCTCAGTGCAGCTAATCAGTGGACGTTAGCTAGCTGGCTAGTGAAGACTACGTTAGGACGGCGAAATACGATAATTACGCAATTATCTTTGATACAAAGACGGCTATGTAGCTAGCTGAGAAGAAATTGCTAAGATAAGACAAATCAAACCGTTGTGATATAATGAAATATAATATAATGAAAAAGTTATACTACCCGTTGGGGCTAGAAATGAATAAGGAAATGATCTCAACAGAGAAAAATGTCCTCCTGTGTGCTACCTATATCCCCCCACCAGAATCCCTATACTTTAATGCAGGCAGCTTCTCCATCCTGGAGGGGGGAAATCAATAATTTAGTACTAGTCTGTGGCAACCTAAATGCCAGAACTGGGCAAGAACCTGACACCTTCAGCACACAGGGGGACAAACACCTACCTGGAGGTGACTTCATTCCCTCCATCATATGTCCCCCAGGAACAACTACTTAAACATAACCAACAAAAACGGGTCACAACTCCTCAGCTCTGTCGCATGCTGGGTATGTACATAGTCAATGGTAGGCTTCGAGGGGACTCCTATGGTAGGTACACTTATAGATCATCTGTTGGCAGTAGTACTGTAGACTACTTTATCACTGACCTCAACCCAGAGTCTCTCAGGGTGTTCACAGTGAGCCCACTGACACCCCTATCAGGTAACAGCAAAATCGCAGCCTACTTGAACAGAGCAATACTTAATCATGAGCCATAAAAGCTAAAGGAACTGAATAGTATTAAGAAATGCTATAGATGGAAGGAAAGTAGTGTGGAACCCTACCAAAAAAAACAATTAGGCAACAACAAATTCAATCCCTTTTAGACAACTTCTTGGACAAAACGTTCCACTGTAATAGTGAAGGTGGCAACTTGGCAGCAGAAAACCTAAACAGTATATTTGACCTCTCGGCTTCCCTATCAAATGTAAAAATTTCAAACAGAAAATCGAAGAAAATTAACAACAATGACGAAAAACCTAAGAAAGAAATTGAGAAACCTATCCAACAACAAACACAGAGACCCAAAAGCGTTAGTCTATGCCTTCACTATGGTGAATAGACATGATCAAATACAAATCTTAGAATCAACTATTAAGACTATAAGACTACCAGAACCCACTGTATTCTCCAATTACATTGAATGAACTACAGGACAAAATACAAACCCTCCAACCCCAAAAGGCCTGTGTTGTTGATGGTATCCTCAATGAAGTTCTAAACTATATATATTTAATATTAATTCAAATGATTTAATAATATTTGGATCCAAGGACTGATCACCCCAATCCACAAAAGTGGAGACAAATTTGACCCCAATAACTACCGTGTGATATGCATCAACAGCAGCCTTGAGAAAACCATCTGCATTATCATTAACAGCAGACTCATACTTTTTCTCAGTAAAAACAATGTACTGAGCAAATGTCAATAGGCTTTTTACCAAATTACCGTACGACAGATCACATAATCAACCTTGCACACTCTAATTCACAAGCAAACTAAAACAAAACTGTTTGCTGATGATCTGGTGCTTCTGTCCCCAACCAAGGAGGGCCTACAGCAGCACCTAGATCTTTTGCATAGATTCTGTCAGATCGGGGCCCTGACAGTAAATCTCAGACAAAAATAATGGTGTTCCAAAAAAGGTCCTGTTGCCAGGACTACAAATACAAATTACAACTAGACACCGTTGCCCTAGAGCACACAAAAAACTATACATACCTCGGCCTAAACATCAGCTCCACAGGTAACTTCCACAAAGCTGTTAAGAAGCTTAGAGACAAGACAAGAAGTGCCTTCTATGCCATCAAAAGGAACATAACATTTGACATACTAATTAGGATCTGGTAAAAAATACTTGAATCTGTTTTCCGCTCACCAACCAAGAAGTCACAAAATGGGACAAACACCAAATTGAGACTGCAAAATATCCAAGTGTACAATGTAAAAGACCAAATTAAAATCCAGGAAAGAGCCATTAAATTCTAAAACCACTTTAAAGGAAGTGATTCCCAAACCTTCCTTAACAAAGCCATCACCTACAGAGAGATTAACCTGGGAAAGAATCCCCTAAGCAAGCTGTTCCTGGGGCTCCTCTCACAAACACAGACAGACCGCACAAGGACAGCAACACAATTAGACCCAACCAAATCATGAGAAAACAAAAAGATAATTATCAAATCAAATTGTATTTGTCACATGCGGCGATGACAACAGGTATTCCTTACAGTGAAATGCTTACTTACAGCTCTTACTTGACACATTGGAAAGAATTCACAAAAAACAAGGCAAACTAGAATGCTATTTGGCCCTAAACAGAGAATACACAGTGGCAGAATACCTTACCACTGTGACTAACCCAAACTTAAGGAATGCTTTGACCAGGGTGGCTCCCTGGGAGCCATACATTTTTTTTGTGCAGGCGCCCCGTGCCGCCCCCAAGATGTTGCTTAGGGCGGCTGCCTTTTTTGCCTATACCTAAATCCGCCACAGGCTTTGACTATGTACAGACTCAGTGAGCCTAGCCTTTTCTTTTGAGAAAGGCCACCGTAGGGAGACCTGGCTCTCAAGAGAAGACAGGCTATGTGCACACTGCCCACAAAATTAGGTGGAAACTAAGCTGCACTTCCTAGCCTCCTGCCAAATGTATGATCATATTAGAGACACATATTTTCCTCAGATTACACAGATCCACAAAGAATTTGAAAACGATCCCAATTTTGATCAACTCTGATATCTATTGGGTGAAAAAGCACAGAGTGCCTTCACAGCAGCAAGATTTGTGACCTGTTGCCACATGAAAAGGGCAACCAGTGAGGAACAAACACCATTGTACATACAACCCATATTTATGTTTATTTATTTTCCCTTTTGTACTTTAACTATTTGCAAATAATATGACATTTGTAACGTCTTTATTCTTTTGGAACTTTTGTGAGTGTAATGTTTACTGTTAATATGTATTGTTTATTTCACTTTTGTTAATTATCTAGTTAACTTACTTTGGCAATGTTAACAGATGTTTCCCATGCTAATAACGCAAGTTGAATTGAAATTAATTGAATTGAGAGAGTACGAACCCAAAAAAAGATTCGAAGAAAAAATCAAATGGCCGCCCATTCAGATAAAGCAAATTTATAGGTTAATGGGTTTGGTGATTTGGGCTCTTTAGTGCTTCTCGCTTCCAACACTGTACCATAAGGACCCTCTGTAGCCCCCACATCCTGCAGCCCTGTAATCAATGTGTTGTCTCTAAGTAAATGCTCGTAAAGCTGTTAGCCAGAATTTATGGATCAGGCAACATACTCTCATCAGGTTTGGGTCCGGGGAAAGAATTAATGGATATTTCTGCCCCTGTCTGAATGAAAGAAAGCAAGTGCAGTGATAATTAGGTAACTAGTAGTTATCTGGCATCCTTCACGTAAGCACAGTGGCAGATAATGATGTGAACTGAGCAATACTCTTTTCTTGTTCATTTAATTGAGGTTTGGGGTGGATCTTAGTTACAAGTTTGCTTTTGTATGTAAAGTAATCTTGATGCTTCAGGTCATTTGTTAGAAGCATTATGATGGTGTATTATTCCTTCATTATTGTTGATTTCACAGTGGCAGTGATAACCTAAAGTAGCGGGCATCAAATAAATGCCTGAAACTAAATACCCTACATACTGGCCTTGACAAAAACAAAAAATGTGGGGCGAGTTTCTCTTCTGCACTGATCAACCAATCTAGTAAAGGAGTTAAGATGGAGTGATGCCTTGTTAACGTCCAAAAGTAGAAGTTGCATCACAAGCTCTCTTTCTCTTTCTCTCTTTGGCAGTGTTCTCCAGTGGTGGAGTAAAAGTAAAGATACCGTCATAGACTCAAGTAAAAGTGAAAATCCCCCAGTAAAAAATTACTTGAATAAAAAGTCTAGAAGTATTTGGTTTTAAATGTAAATTTGTCTAAAAGTAGCTGTAATTGCTAAAATAAAAGACAAAGGAATTTAGGAGTAAAATTAAAAGTTGTCAAAAAAATATAAATAGTGAAGTACAGATACAGTACAAGTTTGGACACGCCTACTCATTCAAGGGTTTTTCTTTATTTTTCTATTTTCTACATTGCAGAATAATAGTGAAGAAATCAAAACTATAAAATGAGAAAATGCCAAGAATGTGCAAAGCTGTCATTGAGGCAAAGGGTGGCTACTTTAAAGAATCTAAAATGTTAAATATTTGATTTGTTAATTAATACTTTCTTGGTTACTACATGATTCTGTATGTGTTATTTCATACCTTTGGGGTCTTCAATATTATTCTATAATGTAGAAAATAGTAAAATAAAGAAAAACCCTTCAATGAGTACGTGTGTCCAAACATTTTAATGGTACAGTAAGTAGTGCTTTAAAGTATATTTACTAAAGTACTTTACACCAGTGGTGTTCTCATGATCATGCCTGTTTTGGAGCAAAAAGTTAGATATTAATTGCTATGATACTTACACAGTATTTAACAACAAATATAACTGAACAAATTAAATGTTTTCCATTTGCTATCTATGTCACGCCTTGGTCATTGTATTTTGTGTTTTCGTTATATGTTTTGTTCAGGCCAGGGTGTGACATGGGGTTATTGTATTTTCGTATTGGGGTTTGTAGTATTTGGGATCGCGGCTGAGTAGGGGTGTTGTATAGGCTTGGCTGCCTGAGGCGGTTCTCAATCAGAGTCAGGTGATTCTCGTTGTCTCTGATTGGGAACCGTATTTAGGTAGCCGGGGTTTCTCTGTGTATTTCGTGGGTGATTGTTCCTGTCTCTGTGTAGTTTCACCAGATAGGCTGTAATTAGGTTTCACGTTCCGTTTGTTGTTTTGCTTTTGTTTAGTTATTTCATGTATCGCTTTTTTCCTTCATTAAAGACATGAGTAACCACCACGCTGCATTTCGGTCCGACTCTCTTTCTACAAACGAAGAACGCCGTTACAGAATCACCCACCACACACTGACCGAGCAGCGTGTTAACAGGCAGCGACAGCTTGAACAGCGAAGGGAGGACGTTATGGATAGCAGAGGCATGGAGTATACGACGTGGGAAGAAATCGACAGGTGGGCGGCCGACCCAGAGAGAGTGCAGGAGCCCGCCTGGGATTCGCTAGAGCAGTGCGATGAGGGCTATAGGCGAATGGAGTTGAAAAGAAAGACACAGCGGCGCAGAGCGAAAACCGAAAGTAACCCCCAAATATTTATTTGGGGAGGGCGCAGAGAGAGAGTGGCTGAGTCAGGAGTCAGATCTGAGCCTACTCTCCCTGTTAATTGTGAGGAGCAGCAATATAAGGACTTCTGGTCTTGGGAGATTATATTAGACGGAAAAGGACCCTGGGCGCAGCCGGGAGAATATCGCCGTCCCAAGGAAGAACTAGAGGCGGCTAAAGCGGAGAGGCGCTGGTATGAGGAGGTAGCACGGCGACGCGGATGGAATACTGAAAAGCAGCCCCCAAAAATTATTGGGGGGGGCTTAATGGGAGTATGGCTATGCCAGGTAGGAGGCCTGCGGAAACTCCCTGTGCTCACCGTTGGGCTAGAGAGACCGGGCAGGCACCGTGTTATGCTATGGAGCGCACGGTGTTTCCAGTGCAGGTGCATAGCCCGGTGCGGCACATACCAGCCCTTCGTATTGGCCGGGCTAGAGTGGGCATCGAGCCAGGTAAGCTTGGGCAGGCTCGGTGCTCAAGAGCTCCAGTGCGCCTGCACGGTCCGGTCTATCCAGAGCCACCTCCACACACCAGTCCTCCGGTATCAGCTCACCGCACCAGGCTTCCTGTGCATCTACTCAATCCTGTAGCACCAGTTCCAGCACCAGGCACCAGGCCTTCTGTGCGCCTCGCCTGTTCAGCACAGCCAGAGCCTTCCTCCCCTCCTGCGCTACTGGAGTATCCTGTCTGTTCAGCACAGCCAGAGCCTTCCTTCCCTCCTGCGCTATCGGAGTCTCCCGCCTGTTCAGCGCTGTCGGAGCCTTTCTCCTCTCCTGCGCTACCGGAGTCTCCTGTCTGTTCAGCGCTATCAGAGCTTTCCTTCCCTCCTGCGCTGTCGGAGTATCCCGCCTGTTCAGCGCTATCAGAGCCTTCCTCCTCTACAGCGCTGCCGGAGCCTCCTGCCTGTTCGGAGCAGCCTGAGCTGCCAGTCTGCAGGGAGCTGTCAGTCTGCAAGGTGCTGTCAGTCTGCATGAAGCAGCCAGAGCTGTCAGTCTGCAAAGAGCTGCCAGTCTGCATGGTGCTGTCAGCCTGCATGGAGCAGGCAGAGCTGTCAGTCTGCATGACGCAGCCAGAGCTGTCAGTCTGCAAAGAGCTGCCAGTCTGCAAGGAGCTGCCAGTCTGCAAGGTGCTGTCAGCCTGCATGGAGCAGTCAGAGCTGTCAGTCTGCATAAAGCAGCCAGAGCTGTCAGCCTGCATGGAGCAGTCAAAGCTGTCAGTCTGTTCGAAGCAGCCAGAGCTGTCAGTCTGCATGAAGCAGCCAGCGCTGTCAGTCTGCAAGGAGCTGTCAGTCTGCATAGAGCAGCTAGATCCGCCAGTCAGCCATGATCTTCTAGATCTGCCAGTCAACCAGATTCTTCCAGATCTGCCAGTCAACCAGTCTCTTCCAGATCTGCCAGTCAACCAGTCTCTTCCAGATCTGCCAGTTAACCAGTCTCTTCCAAATCTGCCAGTCAACCAGTCTCTTCCAGATCTGCTAGTCAACCAGAATCTTCCAGATCCGCCAGCCAGCCAGGATCCACCGAGCCTACTTCCTGCCTGAGCTTCATCTCAGTAGTGGGCTTCCTCTCAGTACTGGGCTTTCTCTCAGTACTGGGCTTCCCCTCAGTTCCGGGCTTCCCCTCAGTTCCGGGCTGCCCCTCAGTTCCATTAAAGTCATAGTTCCTCCCCTTCGCGACCTGGGATAATCCACCCTCGCCGCCGACCATGGCCTAATAGTCCTCACCCAGAACCCCACAGAACTGAGGAGCAGCTCGTGACTGAGGGGCATCTCGGGACTGAGGGGCAGCTCGGGACTGAGGGGCAGCTCGGGACTGAGGGGCAGCTCGGGACTGAGGGGCAGCTCGGGACTGAGGGGAAGCTCAGTACTGAGAGGAAGCCCAGTACTGAGAGGAAGCCCAGTACTGAGATGAAGCTCAGGCAGGTAGTAGGCTCCGGTAAATCCTGGCTGGCTGGCGGAACTGGAAGAGACTGGTTGTCTGGCCGATCTAGAAGATCATGGCTGACTGGCGGATCTAGCTGCTCTATGCAGACTGACATCTCTGGCTGCTTCTTACAGACGGATAGCTCTGGCTGCTTCATGCAGACTGACAGCTCTGACTGCTCCATGCAGACTGACAGCTCTGACTGCTCCATGCAGGCTGACAGCTCTCTGCAGACTGGCAGATCCTGGCTGACTGGCACTTCTGGCGGATCTTGGCTGACTGGCACTTCTGGCGGATCCTGGCAGACTGGCACTTCTTGCCGGATCCTGGCAGACTGGCACTTCTGGCGGATCCTGGCAGACTGGCACTTCTGGCGGATCCTGGCAGACTGGCGACGCTGGGCAGACTGGCGGCGCTGGGCAGACTGGCGGCGCTGGGCAGACTGGCGACGCTGGGCAGACTGGCGGCGCTGGGCAGACTGGCAGCGCTGGGCAGACTGATGGCGCTGGGCAGACTGGCGGTGCTGGGCAGACTGGGAGCACTGGGCAGACTGGGAGCACTGGCGGCGCTGGGCAGACTGGGAGCACTGGCGGCGCTGGGCAGACTGGGAGCACTGGCGGCGCTGGGCAGACTGGGAGCACTGGCGGCGCTGGGCAGACTGGCGGCACTGGCGGCGCTGGGCAGACGGGAGACTCCGGCCGCGCAGGAGAGGAGAAAGGCTCTGGCTGCGCTAAACAGGCGGGAGACTCCGGCAGCGCAGGAGAGGAGAAAAGCGCTGGCTGTGCTGAATAGGCGAGGCGCACTGAAGGCCTGGTGCGTGGTGCTGGAACTGGTGGTACTGGATCGAGGACACGCACAGGAAGCCTGGTGCGGGGAGCTGCTACCGGAGGACTGGAGTGTGGAGGTGGCACAGGATGGGCTAGAGTCTAGACCGTGAAGCCGCTAGACCGTGAAGGCTTACAGGAGATCTTGAGAGCAGTGTGGGCACAGGACGTGCAAGGCTAGGGATGTGCACAGGAGGCTTGGTGCGTGAGGCTGGCACCAACTTCACCAGCCGACTAACGCGCACCTCAGGTTGAGTATAGAGCGCTAACTCAGGTGCTATCAAATCCCCGACACGATCCGTCGGACGAATATTGTATCTATAGCACCAAGCTAGCAACTCCCTCTCTCTACTCTCCACTCCACTTTCCCCATTAACTCCTTCACAGTCTCTGCTTCGCTCACCTCTAACACCGGCTCTGGGTAATCTCCTGGCTCAGCCATACTCTCCCTGAGCCCCCCCCAATACATTTTTGGGGTGACTTTCGGGTTTCACTCTGCACCGCCGTGTTCTCCTTTTCGACTCCATTCGTCTATAGCACTCTTCGCATTGCTGCAGGGAATCCCAGGCGGGCTCCAGCACTCTCTCTGGGTCGGCCGCCCACCTGTCGATTTCTTCCCACGTCGTATACTCCATGCTTCTGCTGTCCATAACGTCCTCATAACAGCGTCTCTCAGCACTCGTAAGTGCCTCCTTTCGCTCCTGCTGTCGCTGCCTGTAACCACGCCACTCGGTCCGTGAGAGGTGGGTGATTCTGTAACGGCGTTCGTCTGTTGAAGAAAGAGAGTCGGACCGAAATGCAGCGTGTTGGTTACTCATGACTTTAATGAAATGAATCGCGGTACATGAAATAACTGAATACTAAATACAAAAACAACAGAACGGAACGTGAAACTTATTACAGCCTATCTGGTGAATACTACACAAAGACAGGAACAAACACCCACGAAATACAAAGCGAAACTATGGCTCCCTAAATACGGTTCCCAATCAGAGACAACGAGGATCACCTGACTCTGATTGAGAATCGCCTCAGGCAGCCAAGCCTATACAACACCCCTAATTAGCCGCGATCCCAAATACTACAAACCCCAATACGAAAATACAATAACCCCATGTCACACCCTGGCCTGAACAAAACATATAAAGAAAACACAAAATACAATGACCAAGGCGTGACATAGATAGCAAATGGAAAACATTTAATTTGTTCAGTTATATTTGTTGTTAAATACTGTATAAGTATCATAGCAATTAATATCTAACTTTTTTGCTCCAAAACAAGCATGATCATGAGAACACCACTGGTGTAAAGTACTTTAGTAAATATACTTTAAAGCACTACTTACTGTACCATTAACATGTTTGGACACACGTACTCATTGAAGGGTTTTTCTTTATTTTACTATTTTCTACATTGTAAACCCATGTCACACCCTGGCTTACCCAAACATATAACAAAAACACAAAATACAATGACCAAGGCGTGACAGAGAGGAGATGTTACTAGACCCTCACCCTAACAATCTCATTCATTTTATATCCAGATATCTCAGATCTGTGTTTTCTAACATCATGTTTTAACAGCACTTCAGCCTGATGATGCAACCATGTTCCCCAAGACCACCAGGCAGGCCTGCTGAACACTTCTAGACGCTGTTGAATGAACTCATATCCACTCTCACATTGGAGATGTCTTGTTCACATTGTTATTGTTTGGATAGAAAATCAACGATGCAGAATGAAAAAGCATTCTCTCTGTGCAAAGTGTCTGGAGACAGTCTGAAGGATATTGTTTCATAAAAGAAAAACAATAAACATATACACTGCCTTCAGAAAGTATTCTCATACCCCTTCACTTACTCAACATTTTGTTGTGTTACAGCCTGAAATTCTTTACACACAACACCCAATAATGACAAACTGAAAACATGCACATTTATTGAAAATGAAATACAAAAGTAGTCACACCACTGAGTCAATACATGTTAGAATCACCTTTGGCAGTGATTAAAGCTGTGAGTTTTTCTGGTTAAGTCTGTAAGAGGTTTGCACACCTGGATTGTACAATATCTGCACAATATTATTGTTTTTATTCTTCAAGCATGACGCTTGCAATGCCAGGGTTTTCAGTTTGCTTCCCACGGGGGACAATATGGAAAAATGTATGCACTCACTACTGTATGTCGCTCTGGATAAGAGTGACTGTTAAATTACAAAAATGTAACTGTTCCATCTGTTAGTACCTTGTCTTATTTGGTGGAAACAATAGATAGTAATACAGGATTTACAAACTCTGTTTTCAAAAGAGTACAACTTCCTTCACAAGTCTTTGCTACAAATCTCCCCGTATACTAGTTTATGTTAAGTTATGCTAAATGCACAACATTTACATGTAATGTTGACAGATCTCCTGAGAGAATTGATTGATTGACATGTCGGGGGATATAAATTCCGATATGAGTTTACGTAGCAGAAGGTGACGCCATTATACAAATTCATGTTGTGGAGGAGGCAGTAGGCATATGCCTGGTACAGCTGGTTGTACTCAGGGGAATTTTTCTCTGTACTTACATTGTAGTGTGCCCCCATGCAAATCAGACAGCTGCAAAACAGAACACTTTTATATCCATATACAAGACAATGGCAGGGTGACAACTCACAAACACCATGGGGGTTTTAAACAGCCAAAGAAAATGCCCTGCCTTATCATAACTGCAGCAACAGAGATATGACATGGCTGGTTGTGGGGCCGTCTGCGGTGCAGTCTGTAGGTTATGGAGTGTGTTGCCGCTTTAACAACCTAGCTCATCGCCAGCCTACTCGATGGTAAAAGGAGCTCATGTTGGATCTAGTGGATGGTAGGAAATTGCAATGGAAATAAAACTACACCCCATGCCTTAATTTCACCAAATACTACAAAATATGCCGTAATACAACAATGGCAAGGTGACAACTCGCAAACATTTTGGACATGTTGGTTGCCAATAATGTTTTGGGGTGATAAGTTAACTTACAATAAGAGGCCGGTATCTGAAGAGTTGCCTGGACAAATCGCAGGTCTACTGGGGAAAAAATCTGGTAATCAGTATCCTAGATGCCATCTCCTGCCGTTGTGCCCTTGAGAAAGGCACTTAACCCCTAAAACAGCTTCAGGGGCTGCACTTTGGCTGACCCTATGCATCCCACCTCTCACTGAGTGTGTATGTGTGTGTTTTGGTACAGCAAAAACGGTCTACTACACAGATTGATATTTGAGTGTATTCTCATATATTATTCAAGCTTTGTCTGACCCCACCCACACAGAATTCTGCTCATGGTTGATGTGAACCTAACATTTGCCTTAGATCTATAAACTATAACAGATTAGAAAGGGAAACCCAGCCGTGAGCTGCTAAGCAACGCGAGCCTACCAAATAAGACTAAATGCTTAACCATGCATGAGAGCACCAGCTGTTCCTAGTGACTATGTGACACAATCAAATTTAATTTGTTACATGCGCCGAATACAACAGGTGTAGACCTTACTGTGAAATGTTTACTTACAAGCCCTTAACCAACAACGCAGTTTTAACCAAATAAGAGTTAAGAAAATATTTACAAAATAAACTAAAATAAAACAATTAACACAATAATATAACGATAACAAGGCTACAGTTAAATTCAGTTAAATACACCTTAGCCATTGTCATGGCTGTCGTAAGAACGGGACCAAGGCGCAGCGGATGTTGAGTTCCACATATTTAATTCAAAGAGAAACTTAAACAAAATATATAAATAAACGAACAACGAAACGTGACTATGTGGTGCACAAAAACAAAATAATATCCCACAAACACAGGTGGCAAAAAGCTACTTAAATATTATCCCCAATTAGAGACAACGATTACCAGCTGCCTCTAATTGGGAATCAGACAAAACAACAACACAGAAATATAAACTAGAACGCAACATAGAAATGATCAACTAGAATACCCCCTAGTCACGCCCTGACCTACTGCACCATAGAGAAACAAGGGCTCTCTATGGTCAGGGCGTGACAGCCATATATATCTAAACTCAGTTATTCACAATTCCTGACATTTAATCCTAGTAAAGATTCCCTGCCTTAGGTCAGTTAGGATCACCACTTTATTTTAAGAATGTGAAATATCAGAAAAATAGTAGAGACAATGATTTATTTCAGCTTTGATTTATTTTATCACATTCTCAGTGGGTCAGAAATGTACATACACTCAATTAGTATTTGGTAGCATTGCCTTTAAATTTGTTAACTTGGGTCAACTGTTGTGCGTAGCCTTCCAACAATAAGTTGGGTGAATTTTGTCCCATTCCTCCT
This sequence comes from Oncorhynchus gorbuscha, assembly GCF_021184085.1. Lineage (NCBI taxonomy): Eukaryota > Metazoa > Chordata > Actinopteri > Salmoniformes > Salmonidae > Oncorhynchus > Oncorhynchus gorbuscha. Next base: position 24,420,275 of record NC_060187.1, on the reverse strand, counting down.
GACAGAGCTAGTGTAACTGAGGTTTGTGGGTCTCCTTGCTCGCACTAGCTATTTCAGTTCTGCCCATAAATGTTCTATAGGATCAGGGCTTTGTGATGGCCACTCCAATATTTTGACTTTGTTGTCCTTAAGCCATTTTGCCACAACTTTGGAAGTATGCTTGGGGTCGTTGTCCATTTGGAAGACCTATTTGCGACCAAGCTTTATCTTCCTGACTGATGTCTTGAGATTTTGCAATATATCCTCATCATTTTCCCTACCTCATTATGCCATCTATTTTATGAAGTGCAACAGTCCCTCCTGCAGCAAAGCACCCCCACATGATGCTGCCACCCCCGTGCTTCATGGTTGGGATGGTGTTCTTCGGCTTGCAAGCATCCCCCTTTTTCCTCTGAACATAACAAGCCTGGTTCCTCTCTAGGTTTCTTCCCAGGTTTTAGCCTTTCTAGGGAGTTTTTCCTAGCCACCGTGCTTCTACACCTGCATTGCTTGCTGTTTGGGGTTTTAGGCTGGGTTTCTGTACAGCACTTTGAGATATCAGCTGATGTACGAAGGGCTATATAAATACATTTGATTTAATTTAATTTCATTATAGCCAAACAGTTCTATTTTAGTTTCATCAGGCCAGAGGACATTTCTCCAAAAAGTACAATCTTTGTCCCCATGTGCAGTTGCAAACCATAGTCTAGATTTTTTTATGGCGGTTTTGGAGCAATGGCTTCTTCCTTGCTGAGCAGCCTTTCCGGTTATGTCAATATAGGACTTATTTAACTGTGGATATAGATACTTTTGTACCTGTTTCCTCCAGCATCTTTACAAGGTCCTTTGCTGTTGTTCTGGGATTGATTTGCACTTTTCACACCAGAGTACGTTCATCTCTAGGAGACAGAACGCGTCTCCTTCCTGAGTGGTATGGCGGCTGCATGGTCCCATGGTGTTTATACTTGCGTACTATTGTTTGTACAGTTGAACGTGGTACCTTCAGACGATTGGAAATTGCTCCCAATGATGAACCAGATGTGTGGAGGTCTTCAATTTGTTCTTGGCTGATTTCGTTTGATTTTACCATGATGTCAAGCAAATTGGCACTGAGTTTGAAGGTAGGCCTTGAAATATATCCAGAGGTACACCTCCAATTGATACAAATGATGTCAATTAGCATATCAGAAGCTTCTAAAGCCATGACATGATTTTCTGGAATTGTCCAAGCTGTTTATTAAGGAGCCTTGTGGACCCAGACATGGAGCTCCGGTACCGCTTGCCGTGCGGTAGCAGATAGAACAGTTTATGACTTGGTTAAGACCTTTAAACAGACCTTTAAACATTCTATGACCGATGTAAGACCTCTTAAGGATCCGCCCCTTCTTAAAATGTTCACCTGAAATTACATACCCAAATCTAACTGCCTGTAGCTCAGTCCCTGAAGCAAGGATATGCATATTCCGGATACCATTTGAAAGGAAACACTTTTGAAATGAAAATGTGAAATTAATGTATGAGAATATAACACATTAGATCTGGTAAAGAATAATTCAAAGAAAAGAATATGCATTTTTTTCCCATCATCTTTGAAATGCAAGAGAAAGGCCATAGTGTATTATTCCAGCCCAAATGCAATATACATTTTGGACACTAGATGGCATCAGGGTATTGGCAAAGTTTTAGACTGATCCAATGAACCTTTGCATTTTTGTTAAAAATGTTGTATAAAGACTGCCCAAATATGCCTAATTTGTTTATTAATAACTTTTTTATGTTCAAAATTGTGCAATCTCCTCAAACAGTAGCAGGGTATTATTTAACTGTAATAGAAACTGTAAACTGGACAGTTCAGTTAGATTAACAAGAATTTGAGCTTTCTGCCAATATCAGATATGTCTATGTCCTGGGAAATGTTCTTGTTACTCAACCGTGGATGGGACACCGATCCCAAATTTTTTATTTTATTTTTATTTCACCTTTATTTAACCAGGTAGGCAAGTTGAGAACAAGTTCTGGCCAAGATAAAGCAAAGCAGTTCGACACATACAATGTCACAGAGTGACACATGGAGTAAAACAAACATACATAATGGTTTCTAGCTTCCCTGAAAATATCACGGGGGCTGTTAGATGCTAATGAAGAACGCCATAGGATGTATTTGGATTGGTTAAGGGAAGTTAGGTCTGGGGAGAACCAAGGGCTATACCTGTTCCTGGTTCTAAATTTCTTGAATAGGGAATGCTTATTTAAGATGGTTAGGAAGGCATTTAAAAAAAACAGCCATCCTCTACTGATGGAATGAGATCAATATCCTTCCAGGATACCCCGGCCAGGTCGATAAGAAATGCCTGCTCGTTTAAATGTTTCAGGGAGCGTTTGACAGTGATGAGTGGAAGTAGTTTGATCGCTGACCCATTACGGATGCAGGCAATAAGGCAGTGATCGCTGAGATCTTGGTTGAAGACAGCAGAGGTGTATTTAGAGGGCAAGTTGGTTAGGATGATATCTATGAGGGTGCCCGTGTTTACAGCTTTGGGGAGGTACCTGGTAGGTTCATTGATAATTTGTGTGAGATTAAGGGCATCAAGCTTAGATTGTAGGATGGCTGGGGTGTTAAGCATGTTCCAGTTTAGGTCACCTAGTAGCACGAGCTCTGAAGATAGATGGGGGGGCAATCAGTTCACATATGGTGTCCAGAGCACACCTGGGGGCAGAGGGTGGTCTATAGCAGGCGGCAACGGTGAGAGACTGGTTTTTAGAGAGGTGGATTTTTAAAAGTAGAAGTTCAAATTGTTTGGGTACAGACCTGGATAGCAGGACTGAACTCTGCAGGCAATTTTTGCAGTAGATTGCAACACCGCCCCCTTTGGCAGTTCTATCTTGTCTGAAAATGTTGTAGTTAGGGATGAACATTTCAGAATTTTAGGTGGTCTTCCTAAGCCAGGATTCAGACACAGCTCGAACATCCGGGTTGGCAGAGTGTGCTAAAGCAGTGAATAAAACAAACTTAGGGAGGAGGCTTCTAATGTTAACATGCATGAAACCAAGGCTATTACAGTTACAGAAGTCATCAAAAGAGAGTGCCTGGGGAATAGGAGTGGAGCTAGGCACTGCAGGGCCTGGATTCACCTCTACATCACCAGAGGAAAAGAGGAGGAGTAGGATAAGGGTATGGCTAAAAGCAATGAGAATTGGTCGTCTAGAACGTCTGGAACAGAGAGTAAAAGGAGGTTTCTGGGGACGATAAAATAGCTTCAAGGTATAATGTACAGACAAAGGTATGGTAGGATGTGAATACAGTGGAGGTAAACTTATGTATTGAGTGATGATGAGAGAGATATTGTCTCTAGAAACATAATTGAAACCAGGAGATATCATTGCATGAGTGGGTGGTGGAACTAATAGGTTGGATAAGGTATAGTGAGCAGGACTAGAGGCTCTACAGTGAAATAAGCCAATAAACACTAACCAGAACAGCAATGGACAAGGCATATTGACATGAAGGAGAGGCATGCTTAGTCGAGTGATCAAAAGGGTCCAGTGAGTAGTGAGGTTGGTTGGGGTCATGGCGATTCAGACAGCTAGCCGGGCCATCGGTAGCAAGCTAGCATAGGATGGAGATCTGTTTTTAGCCACCTCGTGTGTTTCCGCCGGTAGGGTTAGTGTGGTCGAGGGGATCAATCCAATTCGCCCCAAAAAATATATAGTTATAGAGGCCCAAGAAAAAAATAAAAATAAATCATGCTCATTGTGGATGTTGTTTCAAAGCCAAACACAATGAAATGGGCAACACTTTCTGGGGTGATGATTAATTCAAAACACCTATAAGCATATTAGAGCTTATGCATATGCATAGGCCTATATAGGAAAAACCCAGAATTAAATTGATTGTGTTGCTATACAATACATATTCTAATAGCCTACCGCATATTATGCACAGCAGAAAAACATTTAAAGAAAGATTAATGATGTCTTTGGTACATAATTCGTCTAGCCTATACTAAAAAATAAACACATTTTAGTCATTGCTTTTGAGTGTGGATTGTGTTATGCATACTGGATAGACTGATTACCTTATACTACACTTCAAACGTTCTATCTATGAGTCTGGGAGTGAACGTAGGTGATGCTGTTGATTCATTGATTGTGCGGGGAGGCTAACCGAGTTAGCCTACAATTATAGAGAATTTGTATTGGATATTGAATAGCCTAGTAATATGGATTTTTTAAATTTTCAGAATTAATAGGCTGACACATTACCTTTAGGTACAGAATATCTCACCACCATGCATTTACATCTCCTCCTCTCTTTCTTTCATTTCTTTCTCGAGTGCGCAGAGAGAGGGGCTGTTCTTATAGTCTCAGACATTTCTATACGCAATTTTGTGTGAAAGCAGAGCTTTTATGGTTGCCACTAAAAAGCAGAGAATCCCAGCCTTCTACTGCTACTATGTTTATTTCTCAGCTCCTAATATTAAGCATTGCTCTGCTATAAAACTGGAGTAGCCTACACTGCATGATTGAAAAACGAACTGTGGGAAAGTGGCCTAAATTCACTATTCAAGTGCATTTGATTGACATGTATTTTTTCCCTTGCCGCTGTTCCTGCCCATTTGATATAATGGCCCATTCTAAAGATAAGATTACATTGAGAATAGTCTGATGGGTGAAAATATGATCATTTGATGAGAGAACAGTGTTTACAGTCTGAGGCAAGGAACAGAGCGCAATCTTTTTTTGCTACTTTCTCAAATCATCAATAGCCCATCGTCACTTCATGCAGCCTATATGTTTTTATTTATAAGACATTCTATGGTTTTTACCATTCATAACTAAAGTTTCCAAATAACTCTAAATCTACCATATAGAACCTGTTTCAAATTATCACTTTTACTGACAACATAGCCACTTCATATGCGCACTTGCTCTGGGATGGGAAATAAATTCCCATTATTTTGTATTAAACTAAGTTAAATTATATTCTTCTTACAATAAAAACATATAATTTAAAATAATGACAGGGGATTTATAAGCATATCTGGTCTGCTAAATGAACAAGCCTACAGCCTACTTTACGGCGCACAGCCAGATAACATACAGTAGGCAAACTCATATTCTGTTCTTCTGAAATACATTTACATTTTACATTTAAGTCATTTAGCAGACGCTCTTATCCAGAGCGACTTACAAATTGGTGCATTCACCTTATGACATCCAGTGGGACAGTCACTTAACAATAGTGCATCTAAAACTTAGGGGGGTGGGGTGAGAGGGATTACTTAACCTATCCTAGGTATTCCTTAAAGAGGTGGGGTTTCAGGTGTCTCCGGAAGGTGGTGATTGACTCCGCTGTCCTGGCATCGTGAGGGAGTTTGTTCCACCATTGGGGGGCCAGGGCAGCGAACAGTTTTGACTGGGCTGAGCGGGAGCTGTACTTCCTCAGTGGTAGGGAGGCGAGCAGGCCAGAGGTGGATGAACGCAGTGCCCTTGTTTGGGTGTAGGGCCTGATCAGAGCCTGGAGGTACTGAGGTGCCGTTCCCCTCACAGCTCCGTAGGCAAGCACCATGGTCTTGTAGCGGATGCGAGCTTCAACTGGAAGCCAGTGGAGAGAACGGAGGAGCGGGGTGACGTGAGAGAACTTGGGAAGGTTGAACACCAGACGGGCTGCGGCGTTCTGGATGAGTTGAAGGGGTTTAATGGCACAGGCAGGGAGCCCAGCCAACAGCGAGTTGCAGTAATCCAGACGGGAGATGACAAGTGCCTGGATTAGGACCTGCGCCGCTTCCTGTGTGAGGCAGGGTCGTACTCTGCGGATGTTGTAGAGCATGAACCTACAGGAACGGGCCACCGCCTTGATGTTAGTTGAGAACGACAGGGTGTTGTCCAGGATCACGCCAAGGTTCTTGGCGCTCTGGGAGGAGGACACAATGGAGTTGTCAACCGTGATGGCGAGATCATGGAACGGGCAGTCCTTCCCCGGGAGGAAGAGCAGCTCCGTCTTGCCGAGGTTCAGCTTGAGGTGGTGATCCGTCATCCACACTGATATGTCTGCCAGACATGCAGAGATGCGATTCGCCACCTGGTCATCAGAAGGGGGAAAGGAGAAGATTAATTGTGTGTCGTCTGCATAGCAATGATAAGAGAGACCATGTGAGGTTATGACAGAGCCAAGTGACTTGGTGTATAGCGAGAATAGGAGAGGGCCAAGAACAGAGCATTTCTTCATATTGTTTCTTTAATCTGCCTAAAATAAATAATGGATTTGCCTAAAATCTGCCTAAAATAAATAATGGATTTATTGTGATGGTGTATATTAAATGAATTTCTTCAACTTTTTAAATGTAGATGTTCCAAAGGCGTGCATCAGCGGCTTGTATGAGTGGAGGCCTGGAGATGAAAAATGTGTTTATGCTAATTAATTAGCAGCCATAGTCCTATCCATGACCCGGTCTTTAATATTAACTTATTTCAAGTAGACCGCCATAGTCCCTGTGACCAAGAATGCCAAGCTAACCTGCCTAAATTATTGTCGCCTGTAGCACTCACATTTATAGTCATGAAATGTCTTGAAAGGCTGGCCATGGCCCACATCAAAACTATGATCCCAGATACCCTGGACCCACTCAAATACGCATACCACCCCAACAGATCCACAGATGATGCAATCTCTATTGCACTCCACACTGCACACTGTGTGAATGTAAGAAAGCTTTTCGTTGACTGTAGCTCAGCATTCAAAACCATAGTCCCCTCCAAGCTCATCACCAAGCTCAGCACCCTGGTAATGAACATCTCCCTCTGCAACTGGATCCTGGATTTTCTAACGGGTAACCTCCAGTCGGTGAGGGTAAGCAACAACACATCCGCCACGCTGACCATCAACACGGGGGCCCCTCAGGGGAGTGTGCTTAGTCCCTTTATGTCCTCTCTGTTCACCCATGACTCCAACATCATCATCAAGTTTGCTGAAGACACGACGGTTGTAGGACTGATCACCGACGAAGATGAGGTAGCTTATAGGGAGAATATCAGTGTGGTGCCAGGACAACAACCTCTCCCTCAATGTCAGCAAGACAAAGGAGCTGATCACGGATTACCGGATACAGAGGGACGAGCACACCCTCATCAGCTGTAGTGGAGCAGGTCGAGAGCTTCAAGTTCCTGTTGTCACCTTAGAGCATTTTTGATCTTCTATTTGGTTAGGTCAGGGTGTGACTTGGGTGGGCAAATCTATGTGTTGGCCGGGTATGGTTTCCAATCAGAGGCAGCTGTCTATTGTTGTCTCATACTTAGGCAGCCTGTTTTCCACCTGTCTTTGTGGGATCTAGATTTTGTTAGTTGCTGTATAGTCTGCAGAACATTACGTTCATTCATCTTTTGTTGTTTTTTGGTGATGTACGCTTAACACGCTGCACCTTGGTCTCATTCCAACAACGGACGTAACAGTTGTCCACATCACTAAGGATTTAACATGGTCCACACACACCCACAGATTTGTGAAGAGGGCATGACAGCACCTCTTCTCCCTCAGAAGGCTGAAAAGATTTGGCAAGGCCCTCAGATCCTGAAAAAGTTATACAGCTGCACCACTGAGAGCATGTTGACTGGCAGCATCACAGCTTGTTACAGAAACTGCAGGTACCTGACTGCCAGGAGCTACAGAGGTACACCCAGTACATCACAGGGGCTGAGCTCGTTGTCATCGGCAGGGTAGCCTAGTGGTTAGAGTATTGGACTAGTAACTGAAAGGTTGCAAGTTCAAATCCCTGTGCTGACAAGGTACAAATCTGTCATTCTGCCCCTGAACAGGCAGTTAACCCACTGTTCCTAGGCCATCACTGAAAATAAGAATTTGTTCTTAACTGACTTGCCTAGTAAAAAAAAAATGTTTTAACTAAAAAAATCCAGGACCTCTATTTCAGGCAGTGTCAGTGGAAGGCCCAAAAATTGTCAAATACTCCAGCCACCCAAGCCAAGAACTGTGATGTGTTATGTTGGATTTTCCACAAACACAACGCTTGGTAGTTTTACTCCTGAATTTATTTAAGCTTGCAATAACAAAGGGTTTGAATACTTATTGACTCAAGACATTTCAGCTTTTCATTTTTAAATAATTTGTAAAAATGTCTTAAAAATATATCCCCTTTGACATTATGGGGTATTGTGTGTAGGCCAGTGTAACAAACCTCAATTAAATCAATTTTAAATTCAGGCTGTAACACAACAAAATGTGGGAAAAGTCAAGGGGTGTGAATACTTCCTGAAGGCATTGTAAATAGCTAATAAAATGACTACTTTGGACTACCTGCATTGACTCTTTTTTTGCACTAACTCTCTTGCACTGCCTCTATGCACACACAGGATTTTATCCACACACACACATTACCTGTGCACAGATGCATACTGACGCCACACACCCATTAGCACATCCCCACACACACACTTTCACATACATCACTTACACTGCTGCTACTGCCTATTATCTATCCTGTTACCTAGTCACTTTACCCCTAGCTACATGTACATACAGTAGCTGCCACAATTACCTCATTACCTTGCACATTGACTCAGTACTGGTATTCCCTGTATTTTGACGTTTACTCTTTTTGTTATTCATTGTATATTTATTCCTTGTGTCACTATTTCTATTTTTTTATTACATTTTGAAAATCTTAAGATTTAACTCTGCATTGTTGGAATTTCACCATTAGTCTACACATGTTGTTTGCGAAGCAAGTGACAAATATTATTATTTTTTAATTTATTTGATCTGTATTAAGAGATGTCAGAATCCAGATTGCACTTCTCTCCATAAAGCACAGGTAAACAAAGGGAGGACATTCTGCAGCATTGGTCTGTGATTGATTACCAGTTAAAACCAAGTCTCAGTTTGCTGAATCAGGTGCAAGGTCTTTGATAGATCCCTAAAAAGATAATTTAACTTCGAGAGTTGCTGTTTTTCATCTCCCCTCTTCAACAAGCACCAATGTGCAATGGTCTGTAATCACATACACCCACTCGCAGCCACTCACCCACCCAAGCGTGCATGCACACACACAAACACACACACATACCCTTCTCGTCCCTATTGTGCCATTTAAATCAAACACAATGCTCACCCATTCAAACAATTTGTTAGCTGCATTAATTCTGCCAAGAACAGTGGTTTGCCAAGACATTTGGATTGGAATACCATGGAGTTGGTCTCGGTCCAGACCTGATTTAAATAAAACAGCAGGCAGAATGTTTGTAAACCGAGCATAACAGGGGATTAGTAGAGACAATGTGTGTACTGTATCTGGTTGCTCTGTCATACTGCTACATCCAGTATGTGTGCTGTGTATATAATAACTAGGTAGTACTTTATAATAACACTTTGTGATAAAGCAGTTACTGTATAATGGATTATTAAATAGTTTATTTATCATTTTTTGATGTTTACTCCCACATTTGTAAATGATAGTAAGCTAGTGATTCATACATTTATAAATAACTATTAATTAATACCATTTAAGGTGAAACCAGGCTACCTAAGTATGGTTCTCAATCAGGGACAATGATTGACAGCTGCCTCTGATTGAGAACCATACCAGGCCAAACACAGAAAACCCAAATCATAGAAAAAAGAACATAGACAACCCACCCAACTCACACCCTGACCATACAAAAACAAAGAAATAACAAAAAACTAAGTTCAGAACGTGACAGTACCCCCCCCCCTCAAAGGTGCATACTCTGGCCGAACCTATAGGGGAGGGTCTGGGTGGGTGTCTGTCCGCGGTGGCGGCTCTGGCACGGGACGTGGACCCCACTCCACCATAGTCTTTCTCCGCCTCTTTAACCGCCTCCATAGCCTCTTTAGAGCGACGACCCTCACCGCCGACCTCGGACTGGGGACCCTAGCAATGGGTCTCGAATGGACGGGAGATTGCGGCAGCAACGGACAGGCGGGAGACTCCGGCAGCTCCGGAGTGGAGGGCGATTCCTACAGCGCCGGAGTGACGGGCTATTCCAGCAGCTCCGGAGTGAAGGGTGATTCCGGCAGCACCAGAATAACGGACGGCTCTGGCAGCTCCTGACTGACCGGCGGATCTGGCAGCTCCTGACTGACCGGCGGCTCTGGCAGCTCCTGACTGACCAGCGGCTCTGGCAGCTACTGACTGGCGGGCGGCTCTGGCAGCTCCTGACTGGCGGGCGGCTCTGGCAGCTCCTGACTGACCAGCGGCTCTGGCAGCTCCTGACTGGCGGGCGGCTCTGGCAGCTCCTGACAGACGGGCGGCTCTAGCAGCTCAGGACAGACGGTCGGCTCTGGCAGCTCAGGACAGACGGGCGGCTCTGGCAGCTCAGGACAGATGGGCGACCCTGGCAGCTCAGGACAGATGGGAACTGGCAGCTCAGGACAGACGGGCGACTCTGGCAGCTCAGGACAGACGGGAGACCCTGGCAGCTCAGGACAGATGGGAAACCTGGGACAGGGGAGCACCTGTGGGAGGAGGATGCACGCACCTGGTGCAGGGGGCTGGTGCGTGGAGGACGGGAGATTGCGGCAGCACTGGACAGGCGGGAGACTCCGGCACTCCGGAATAACGGATGGCTCTGGCAGCTCCTGACTGACCGGCGGCTCTGGCAGCTCCTGACTGACCGGCGGCTCTGGCAGCTCCTGACTGAACTGCGGCTCTGGCAGCTCCTGACTGAACTGCGGCTCTGGCAGCTCCTGACAGACGGGCGGCTCTAGCAGCTCAGGACAGACGGGCGGCTCTAGCAGCTCAGGACAGACGGGCGGCTCTGGCTGCTCAGGACAGACGGGCGACTGGCAGCTCAGGACAGACGGGCGACTGGCAGCTCAGGACAGACGGGCGACTGGCAGCTCAGGACAGATGGGCGACTCTGGCAGCTCAGGACAGATGGGAGACTCTGGCAGCTCAGGACAGACGGGAGCACCTGTAGGGAGGAGACGGAGAGACAGCCTGGTGTGGGGGGCTGGTGCGTGGAGAATGCACCAGATAGACCGGACCGTGGAGGCGCACTGGAGGTCTCGAGCACCGAGCCTGCCCTACCCTACCTGGCTGGATGCTCCCCGTAGCCAGGCCAGTGCGGCGAGGTGTAATTGACCGCACTGGGCTGTGCTGATGAACCGGGGACACCATGTGTAGGGCTGGTGCCATGTACCCCGGCCCGAGGAGATGCATTGGAGACCAGATGCGCTGAGCCGGCTTCATGGCACCTGGCTCAATGCCCACTCTAACCCGGCCGATACGAGGCGCTGCTTTGTACCGCACCGGGCTATGCCTGCGCACCGGGGACACCGTGCGCCTCACGGCATAACATGGTGCCTGCCCGTCCCCCTCTCTCCACGGTAAGCACGGAGAGTTGGCACAGGTCTCATACCTGACTTAGCAACACTCCCCATGTGCCTTCCTCCTGATACATTTTTGGGGCTGCCTCTCGGGCTTCCAACCGCGCTGTCGTGCTGCCTCCTCATACCACTGCCTCTCAGCTTTCGCTGCCTCAAGCTCTGCCTTGGGGCGGCGATACTCTCCCAGCTGTACCCAGGGTCCCTTGCCATCCAGGATCTCCTCCCATGTCCAGGAGTCTGGAGATCGCTGCTGCTGCCCATTACCACGCTGCTTGGTCCTTTGGTGGTGGGTTATTCTGTCACGTTCATCGTAAGTGGAAGAAGAGGAGGACCAATGCGCAGCGTGGTAAGTGTCCATATTGATAATTTATTATCATGAACACAAAACAAAATAAGAAGAACGAAACGAAACAGTCCTGAACGGTGAATACAAAAAACACCGAACAGAAAATAATAACCCAACAACTCAAAGGTGAAACCAGGCTACCTAAGTATGGTTCTCAATCAAGGACAACGATTGACAGCTGCCTCTGATTGAGAACCATACCAGGCCAAACACAGAAATCCCGAATAATAGAAAAAGAACATAGACAACCCACCCAACTCATGCCCTAACCATACTATAACAAAGACATAACAAAAGAACTAAGGTCAGAACGTGACAGGAGACATTACCATCTCGTCACTATATCCAAATCTCTGCTAGGGCCTTAGGCCTGTTTCTATAGCGTATTCCAACAGACTAATGGGGGATATTTTAAAAATAAACTCAGGCTGAAGATGTGAACTAAAGGGAATTCATCTATCCATAAATGTGCACACAAATAATTTGTGCCGAGTTCAACTGGAAACAAATGTGCAAGCTTGAAAAAGATCAAGTACAAAGTAACTTTAACCCCTGTGAATTCCAACTACATCTAACAACATGGAAAAATAGACATTTGTCACGACACATGAATATAGCAGAACATAATACAATACACTCAACATCTTGATTGCATTTTGTGTGTGATTATTTATAATTTTTGTTTAAAGGTTCACAGTAGGTCCAAACCAAATTTGAGAGCACAAAATAGGCCTAGTACCTGTGTGATGAGTGTGAAAGAAATTGAGAGTGTGTGCACGAGTCTATCACCCCACTCACTGTTTACATGATCACTACAATTGCATAGCATAGTCTGTGTTGTCAATAGTGACCTTAGATTTAGTGTCACTAGCAGTGTGTGCCTCAAAAGGAGAGAGCACAAGAAGGAGTGCGCAGGAGAGAGCACACGTGCATCAATAGATTACTCTTCAAGAACTGGAGACCGCCTTCAGCTGACTGCCATCTACGCCACATCAAAGTAAACTTTTTGGATGAATTCAAAGGTGTTGGTGAGTTCCTTTGAGTACCTCAAATGTAGGGTGTATACCATACTGAACAAACCAATGAATCCCTCAGCAAGAGTGGAGAGGAAAGTCAACACAACTTCTCCCTCCAGGACAACGGCGATCTTGACAGGGTTGAAATGGACTGGACTTGGTATGATAATTTTTTTATTTAACCTTTATTTAACTAGGCAAGTCAGTTAATTAAGAACAAGTTCTTATTTACAATGACGGCCTACCAAAAGGGAAAAAAGGCCTCCTGTGGGAACAGGGGCCTGGGATTTTAAAAAATCAATAAATACAATATAAATATAGGACAAAATACACATCACAACAAGAGAGACAACACTACATAAAGTGAGACCTAAGACAGCAACATAGCAAGGCAGTAACACATGACAACACGGCATGGTAGCAGCATAAAACATGGTACAAACATTATTTGGCGCAGATAATTGCACAAATAGCAAGAAGGTAGAGACAACAATACATCACGCAAAACAGCAACAACTGTCAGTAAGAGTATCCATGATTGAGTCTTTGAATGAAGAGATTGAGATAAAACAACAATATCCTGACGAGAGCGCACATTTTGCCAGGTGAAATATCGCATCATTAGCTCATTCTTCAAATCAAATCAAATGTTATTTGTCACATGCACCGAATACAACAGGTGTAGTAGACCTTACAGTGAAATGCTTACTTACAAGCCCTGAACTAGCAATGCTTTAAAAAATAATAAATGTTCAGTAAAAAATTTAAAACAGAAAATAAAAGTAACAAATAATTCAACAGCAGCAGTAAAATAACAAGTGAGGCTGTATACAAGGGGTTCCAGTATATAGTCAATGTGCTGGGGCACTGGTTAGTTGAGGTAATATAGGTAATATGTACATGGAGGTAGAGTTAAAGTGACTATGCATAGATAATAAACAGACAGTAGCAGCAGCGTAAAAGAGGGGTCTGGGTAGCCCTTTGATTATCTGTTCCGAAGTCTTATGACTTGGGGGTAGAAGCTGTTAAGATGCCTTTTGGACCTTGACTTGGCGCTCTGGTGCCGCTTGTTGTGCAGTAGCAGAGAGAACAGTCTATGACTAGGTTGGCTGGAGACTTTGACAATTTTTAGGGCCTTCCTCTGATACCGCCTGATATAGAAGTCTTGGATGGCAGGAAGCTGATGTACTGGGCCGTACACACTACCCTCTGTAGTGCCTTGCGGTCGGAGGCCGAGCAGTTGCCTTAGCAGGCAGTGATGCAACCTGTCAGGATGCTCGCGATGGTGCAGCTGTAGAACCTGTTGAGGATCTGAGGAACCAAGCCAAATCAAATTGGAAAAATGCAAGTATCAATTGCTTTGTGAGTAGGAGGGAGAGTTTTAGTGCAAAGCTAAACAAGAAGAAAGATCTGACTGACAGCATGCAAGGCTATTTAAAACTTCTTCGGGATCGGTGTCCCTTCCACAGGATGGTTGAGCTAACATAGGCTAATGCAATTAGCATGAGGTTGTAAGTAAAGAGAAAATGTCCCAGGACATAGACATGTCTGATATTGGCAGAAAGCTTAAAATCTTGTTAATCTAACTGCACTGTCCAATTTACGATAGCTATTACAGTGAAAGAATACCATGCTAATGTTTGAGGAGAGTGCATCATTTTGAACATGAAAAGTTAGTAATAAACATATTAGGCACATTTGGGCAGTCTTGATACAACATTTTGAACAGAAATGCAATGGTTCATTGGATCAGTCTAAAACTTTTCACAATACACTTCTACCATCTAGTGTACAAAATATCATGGACAGAATGATGGTGTCACATCCTGACCCTAGTTCTTGTGTTATTTGTTTGTTTTAGTTGGTCAGGACGTGAGTTGGGTGGGCATTCTAAGTTTTGTGTTTCTAGGTTGGTTTTCTGTGTTCGGCCTAGAATGGTTCTCAATCAGAGGCAGGTGTCGTTAGTTGTCTCTGATTGAGAATCATACTTAGGTAGCCTGGGTTTCAATGTTGTTTTGTGGGTGATTGTTTACGTGTCTTTGTTTTGTTCGCCGCACGGTACTGTTTCGGTTTTGTTCACGTTTATTGTTTTGTACTTCATTGAGTGTTCAGTTTATGATTTTAAATAAACAACCATGGACACTTACCACGCCGCATCTTGGTCCCATCCTTGCTACACCTCCTCTTCAGACGAAGAGGAGGAAAACCTTTACAGATAGCCTTTCGCTTGCATTTCAAAGATGATGGTACAATAAAAATAGAAAAGAACGGTTGTTTTTTCTTTGTATTATCTTTTACCAAATCTATTTTGTTTTATTCTCCAACATTCCCTTCACATTTCCACAAAGTTCAGAGTGTTTCCTTTCAAATGGTACCAAGAATAAGCATATCCTTGCTTCAGGGCCTGAGCTACATGCAGCTAGATTTGGGTATGTAATTTTAGGCAAAAATTTAAAAAAGGAGCATATCCTTAAGAGTTTTAAGAATGTTATATTCAATCTCGTGCCTCTGGAAACCTGGATCCTGTACAATCCTGTCTTCACGTTTCCTCCCTCTCTGAAATGAAGGGCTCTCCAACCATGTTCCTGCAGAGCTATAGTCCTGTAGGTTTTCGCTCTAAACCTAATTTAGTGCACCTGATTCTAATAATTAGCTGGTTAATAATCTGAATCAGGTCAATTACAACTGGGGATTGAGAGGAAACCTACAGGAGGTTAGTTCTCCAGGTACGGAGTTGGAGAGCCCAGCTGAAATGCTATGTAAAATGTATCAATACTAAATTGTCACAGAAAGGAGACACGAGAGGGGAAATGGAATGTGAGGTGAGAGTGCTCCCTGAGCAACAATCATCAGACCAAGCAGATACAAGGTTATGACACAACCCTTTTTCAAATGTATTGAGAACTCTTGCTTTCAGGGAGTTTGTAAAATAAAATCCAGCCTTATACGTTGAAGTGTTCATGATTTCAAAGAAAAAATATTAACAGAAATATTAACATAATGATCAACTTTTTTTTCTTTTGAAATCATAAACACTTCACCAACAGACAGAGTGCTGTTGGTTTCAGTTAAGGCAGTGGTTCTCAACTTTTGCCCTGGGACCCAAATTGAACCAGGTTGTCTCAGTCGCAACCCAATATTCACATCGGGAAAAATAATCTCCAAAATACAATCTGGAAACTAATTATAATGCTATATTAACAGTAAATGCAGGAATTATTTAACATTTTTGCCTATATTCTTGATTAATAATATTAATAAACTCACTGGCTTGAGACCACAAAATAAACCAAAATACTGCCGCTAAGGGCTCCATATTGAAAATGCGGTGATTGAATAAATCCTTTTCTAAGATTAAATTATAAAAAAATGTAAATTGATTATCATTTCTACACACTTTCTACCTGGATTAAGTTGTTTAAATTCTCTCCACCCCCCCCCCCCCCCACCCCGCTCCCCTCTCCACACCTCTCCATACCTATACCCTTATCCCCTCTCCACCGCTATCCCATCTCTCCACTCCTCTCCACCCCTCCATCTAGCCTCTCCTCCACTATCCCTTCTCCACCCCTAGTCCCCTCCCCCTCCACCCCTACTCCCCTCTCCACCCCTCTCCCCTCTCCACCCATCTCCCCTCTCTATCCCTCTCCACCTGTCTCTCCACCCCTCTCCCTCCTCTACCCCTACCCCTCCCCCATCCACCCCTCTCTCCTCTCCCCTCTACAACCCTCTAATCACTCTACTCCTCTCCACCACTCTCTAGCCTCTCCACTCCTCTCTCCTCTCCACCTTTCTTTTCTCCACCCCTCTGCCCTCTCTACCATCTCCACCCATCTCCCCTCTCTATCCCTCTCCACCTGTCTCTCCACCCTCTCCCTCCTCTACCCCTACTCCCTTCCTCCTTCCACCCCTCCCCTCTCTCCTCTCTCCTCTACACCCCTCTAACCTCTCTACCCCTCTCCACCCCTCTCTAGTCTCTCCACCCCTCTCTCCTTTCCACCGCTCTTTTCTCCACCCATCTAGCCTCTCCACCCCTATCTAGCCTATCCACCCCTCTACCTCTCTCCCGTCTTCACCCCTCTCCACCCATCCAGTCTCTCCCCTCTCCAGGCCTATCCCTCTATCTAGCCTCTCCACCACTTCAGCCTATGGGGTGAGTTGAAACTAGAACTCAGTCAGATGTAATGGATGCGGACATCAGGTGGGCGATCCACTTACATCTGGTCTCAGTTCAGTTCCCCTGACTGACTGTTGCACCCCGCCATGCTGCCACGCCTCCATCAGACATTTCTATTTCTCCCCTGTCTCCCCTTCCTGCCTCCAGAAGGAGCTTAAATTAATTGGTTCTGTTTAACCATCCGCTGGCAAAAGCAGCAGGATTTACAGTAAGTCGCAACATCCTGTTTCAGACCAGGCCAGAATAAGTTACGGAAGAAGTTACTCAAGATATGGACATTTGTCTTGTTGACCCCAAGATGGCCTGCCATACTACCATCGTGAGCCAACCTCAGTATCTCCTGTCGAAGTGCAACTGGAACAACAACTTGAGACACACTGGGCCAATCGTCCTGCCCAGAAGTGGCACGTGGATGCCATTTCCTCATTAGAACACCATCTATGTCAAAGTAACCCACACAAACTTCATAAAACCCCTCTTCTGGACATGTCTCAGCAAAAATATTTACTCTGTTTCGCAATCAGCTGCTTCGAATTGTCAACTGCAATTTCTCATCCTTCAGTGGTCCTACAAACACACTCAACTTTGGGGTTTTCAACGAAGAGGTCAACTCAGGAGGGTTAGCGAAATCAGAATAATCCATAAAAGTCTTGGATAGATCGACCATGGTGGGATCGCTGACATCCTCCACAGCACTAGACTTGCTCCCGGCGACTTTCTTAGACATAGCATGTGTAATGGCACACGCTGGGAACACTCTATGGTACTTTTCTGAAAAAGCATCAGGTTACTCTACTCTGGGTTCCTTACAAATTACAGGATTTGGCACAACCTTCTTCCAGCCAAATCGTTTCCCAAAATAAACGATGCACCCTTCACCGTAAGGCTAGGCCCCACTCCAACGACAACAAAACCAGAAATAAGATCAGACTCGAGTTCCACAATATACAAAGGAACTTCCAAGCAGCCCATCTCAATGCCTGTAACCATTTGCTGATCTTAGGATTTGGCTGCCCCAGTGTCTCGCAGTATCTTCATCGGCTGCTTAAAAGCATTGCCACTCTGCACAGACACGAATCCATCCGAAATCTTGTTTAGGGGATACACAAGTCCCAACCAGAGACTTAATAGGCTGGAGTTCTCCCAGAAGAAGAAAATGCTTTTTCTCTGTCTCATTTTTCTGTTTCAACTTAGGACACTGAGAGACAATGTGTCCTTTCTCACGGCAGTTTTGATAAACTGGCAAATACAAAATATAAGTTTTCTGCCGATCTTTATCTTTGGGCTCTGTGGAAATGGACGAAAACCCTGTAGGAGGAGGTGACTTCTCTGTATTGCTTTTTCTGTAGGGATAACTACTGGGTGCTTTGTTTGTGAAGATAGTTTTACGTGTCAACACAAACTTTCTCAGGAGTGAGATCCTTGTGTTAATAAATGTAGGTGACAACCCTTTCGTGAAGGATATTTTTTGAACTACTCGAGAAATATGAGTGTCTTTAAATCTTCAAGGTCCTTGACCTCTTGAGAACCACACCACTGGTCAAAAGACAAGCTTGTTCCCTTGCAAACTCATCATGGCTTTTCGATTCAGTCTTTTGTAATTTACGAAACTGTTGTCTGTATGCCTCTGGGACCAACTCATAAGCCCAAAGGTTTAGCAGTGTCATAATTTGAGCTCTTGGCAAGAGATAAAGTAGAATACACTTTGGAGGGGCAGTGACCGAATATCTCACTGCCATTTTAGGGATGTGGCAATCCGTTCAAGCAGAGTAAAATATCTGTTCGCCTCATTTTCGTTGAAAGGCCGTACAAGTCAACTGTTTCAACCAAGATCAAATTCTGTTGAGGGAGGATGGACTGACTGGATTCAGAGTGCGTCCAGATCTATGTCCCTTGCTTCCAGCTCCATCTCCATTAATCAAATGGCGTGTGCATGTTCTTCTTGTTTGGCTGCACGTTCATCTTGCCTTTCCCTGTGCTCTAACTCTAATATCTGTTGCTCCAATCTCTCCTCATGTTCTCTTTACTTTTCCTTGTTCTGAAGCTTTCATTTCTGTTGTTCAAGCTCTAATTTTTGTTTCTCCAATTTTGCATTTAGTTCTAACTCCCTTAGTTGCTCTTCTACTGGATGTAGTCTACCACCCATAGGATCCATTTCATCATTCCTCTCTGGAAGGATTTCCTCCTCCACCAAAGTAGTACCGATCAACTCTTTGTCTATTGCGTTTGGATCGCCAGATGCCACCTTGCTGTCATAATGCTTTGCATTGATGAGCAGATTCGCCTTTGTACATTTATCTAGCATCTCCTATGTAAGGTTTTCTACAAATTCTTCCAACTTAAAGTCCATGGTTTTTTTTGTAAGCCTATGAGTTAATGCTATTTTCTAAATGATTCCAAAAATCCTATAACCACTTTGGGTGGATGTAAGTGACAGAAACTATACCACAGAATTTTGAACACTCAAAAATCTGGGCACAGCAGCCCTTCAGAATAGGTGAATAGAGTGACCACCATACTCATGGGAAGCAAGATCTCGGACAAGCACCCAAGCTGGACATGCTTATTTGTATATTTTTCATTTAAATCACAGAAGCCAATCATCTCTTCCTACACTCCAGTAATCCCTCTGTCTCCATATTTCTCACTACACCCACTGTGTTCCTTCCTCCCTGTCACTGATTAAAACTGCTATCATTAAAAAGAATGAAATGAGGGATGGGTTTCTTTACCAAGGTTGACTGTACTGAGCCAGAGTACATGCCCTTATGTCTTCTCTAACATTGAGGATCTGAAGATAAAAGTTGAGTAACGATATCTCCTGTTGACTAATCTAATTACATAGTGTACCAGTCGGAAGGGGGGTAGGACGGCTCATAATAATGGATGTACCTGAGTTATATGAATTGCATCAAACGCATAGACACCATGTGTTTGATAGTATTCTACTGATTCCGCTCCAGCCATTGCCACGAGCCTGTCCTCCCCAATTAAGGTGCCACGAACCTCCTATGTAGTGTACATACATATAATTACACAGCATGAGTATAGTGATATCTTTGGTACAGCTGTTTTAAGCTATTTAATTATTTGCTTACCTAATAGAATTGAGGAGAACCTACCTTGTACTGGATTGACAACTGGAATATAGAGACAAGATCTGGGGAGACAAACATCATTTTCTTATTACTGTGTTTCACATTGTTTCCATTGCTTAATTATGGAATTTTCCAAACTCATGGTGATTTGTAAACAAATAAAAAAGTTAATCAAGTCTTGAATATGCACTTCTAGTTTATAATGTGTATTTTAATCTGTGTGTGTGTGTGTGTGTGTGTGTGTGTGCATGTGTGTGCGTGTGTGCGTGTGGGCGTCTGTGTGTGTGTGTGGGTGTGTGTGAGCACATTAGAGCAAATCCGTTTGTGACAGACGTTGGTTTTATGCATAAGGGGAGAGAACATATTCCAATATGCAGACACCAAAGTACAAAACGAAAGCTGAATCCAACAAATAAAAGCATTAAACAACCAAGCGGATAAAGCCTTGGGTGAGAGAATAATGCCTGGTGACAAACTAGGACAACAGCATTTTGTGCTTGTACTGAGCAGGACAAAGTAGGACCAGAACCAGGTCATTAGAAAACTGTAACCTCTTAAGAACGTTGTTGTGCAGCAAACAGACAAATTAAGCAATATACTGTATGTACATACAATAAACAGCAGATGTATCTAGATTCAGTGCCTTCGAAAAGTAGTCACACCCCTTGACTTTTTCCACATATTGTTGTGTTACAGCCTGAATTTAAAATTGATTCAATTGAGATTTGTTGCACAATGTCAAAGGGGAATTATGTTATTTGAAATATTGTAAATTAAATATGAAAAGCTGAACCGGACAAGCTTTTTTCAGGATACCCAAAACAATCGGAAAGGTGATTCATCAGAGAAATTGACTTTACCCCAGTCCTCAGCAGTCCAATCCCTGTACCCTTTGCAGAATAAGTTTTCCATTGACCTCATGGTGAAATCCCTGAGTGGTTTCCTTCCTTTCAAGGCAACTGAGTTAGGAAGTATGCCTGTATCTTTGTAGTGACTAGGTGTATTGATACACCATCCAATGTGTAATTATTAACTTCACCATGCTCAAAGGGGTATTCAATGTCTGCTTTTTTAGTTTACTTTAATTATACGATTATCCATGTTTCTCAAACCTCAAATTTTTAAGTTGTTCCAAACATTGTGTGTTTAAGGTTAAGTTTAGTTATTAACTCCACATTTTTACGGTTAGGCATTTAACCCTTCCCTTAACCATTCACACAATGGTTAAGGGAAGGGTTAAAGGGGAATTTAACCCTGGCTCTGCCACAACATGTAGTCATTACTATACTAACAACATTACATTTTTGTCATGAACATCAACATTATCCAAACCACAAGCTATAACGAGCACATTTTTATTCCACTGGAGAAATTGGGAATCTTCGACTTCCTGTGAATTTGTCTGCTCATAGTCAACCACAAAGTCCAGCATTCATAGTGAACCCAGATTACCGCATCGCTAGGTTAGATGAGACGTGCCAACAAAATTGGTTCACATCAAATCAAATCACATTTTATTGGTCACATACAGTCGTGGCCAAACGTTTTGAGAATGACACAAATGTTAATTTCCACAAAGTTTGCTGCTTCTGTGTCTTTAGATATTTTTTGTCAGATGTTACTATGGAACACTGAAGTATAATTACAAGCATTTCATAAGTGTCAAAGGCTTTTATTGACAATTTCATGAAGTTGATGCAAAGAGTCAATATTTGCAGTGTTGACCCTTCTTTTTCAAGACCTCTGCAATCCACCCTGGCGTGCTGTCAATTAACTTCTGGGTCACATCCTGACTGATGGCAGCCCATTCTTGCATAATCAATGCTTGGAGTTTGTCAGAATTTGTGGGTTTTTGTTTGTCCACCCGCCTCTTGAGGATTGACCACAAGTTCTCAATAGGATTAAGGTCTGGGGAGTTTCCTGGTCATGGACCTAAAATATTGATGTTTTGTTCCCCGAGCCACTTAGGTATCACTTTTGCTTTATGGCAAAACTGTTGGTTGGATGGTTGGGAGAAGTTGCTCCCCGAGGATGTGTTGGTACCATTCTTTATGCATGGCTGTGTTCTTAGGCGAAATTGTGAGTGAGCCCACTCCCTTAGCTGAGAGGCAACCCCACACATGAATGACCACAGGATGCTTTACTGTTGGCATGACACATGACTGATGCTAGCGCTCACCTTGTCTTCTCCGGACAAGCTTTTTTTCCGGATGCCCCAAACAATTGGAAAGGGGATTCATCAGAGAAATTGACTTTACCCCAGTCCTCAGAAGTCCAATCCCTGTACCTTTTGCAGAATATCAGTCTGTCCCTGATGTTTTTCCTGGAGAAAAGGAGCTTTTTTGCTGGCCTTCTTGACACCAGGCCATCCTCCAAAGTCTTCACCTCACTGTGCATGCAGATGCACTCACACCTGCCTGCTGCCATTCCTGAGCAAGCTGGTGGTGCCCCAATCCCGTAGTTGAATCAACTTTAGGAGACGGTCCTGGCGCTTGCTGGACTTTCTTGGGCGCCCTGAAGCCTTCTTCACAACAATTGAACGCCTCTCCTTGAAGTTCTTGATGATCCAATAAATTGTTTATTTTAGGTGCAATCTTACTGGGAGCAATATCCTTGCCTGTGAAAGCCCTTGTTTTGCAAAGCAATGATGACGGCATGTGTTTCCTTGTAGGCAACCATGGTTGACAGAGGAAGAACAGTGATTCCAAGCACCACCCTCCTTTTGAAGCTTCTAGTCTGTTATTCAAACTCAGTCAGCATGACAGAGTGATCTCCAGCCTTGTACTCGTCAACACTCACACCTGTGTTAAAGAGAGAATCACTGACATGATGTCAGCTGGTCCTTCTGTGGCAGGGCTGAAATGCAGTGGAAATGTTTTTTGGGGATTCAGTTCATTTGCATGGCAAAGAGGGACTTTGCAAATAGTTGCAAATCATCTGATCACTCTTCATAACATTCTGGAGTATATGCAA
Organism: Oncorhynchus gorbuscha; assembly: GCF_021184085.1. Classification (NCBI taxonomy): domain Eukaryota; kingdom Metazoa; phylum Chordata; class Actinopteri; order Salmoniformes; family Salmonidae; genus Oncorhynchus; species Oncorhynchus gorbuscha. The sequence continues at coordinate 24,397,327 of NC_060187.1, read as the reverse complement.
ATTGCCATCATACAAACTGAGGCAGCAGACTTTGTGAAAATGAAGGTCCTTGCTGTTGTTCTGGGATTGATTTGCACGTTTTGCACCAAAGTGCACTCATCTCTAGGAGATAGAACACGTTTCCTTCCTATGCGGTATGACGGCTGGGTGGAGCCATGGTGTTTATACTTGTGTAATATTGTTTGGAAATCGTCTGAAGGATGAACCAGACTGTAACGTCGTTCGTCTGTTGAATGAAAAGAGTCAGACCGAAATGCAGCGTGTAGGTTATTCATGACTTTAATGAAGGAATTGCGGTACATGAAATAACTCAAAATACAAAAACAACAAACGAAACGTGAAACTAATTACAGCCTATCTGGTGAAAAAACACAGAGACAGGAACAAACACCCACAAAATACAACGCGAACTCAGGCTACCTAAATACGGTTCCCAATCCGAGACAACGAGAATCACCTGACTCCAATTGAGAATCACCTCAGGCAGCCAAGCCTAACTAGACACACCCCTAATCATACACAATCCCAATTAATACAAACCCCAATACGAAACACAACATATAAACCCATGTCACACCCTGGCCTACCCAAACATATACCAAAAACACAAAATACAATGACCAAGGCGTGACAGAACCCCCCCCCCCCCCCAAGGTGCGCGGACTCCCGGACACACCTCATGAGCATAGGGAGGGTCCGGGTGGGCGTCTATCCATGGTGGCGGTTCTGGCTCGGGACGTGGACCCCACTCCATTAATGTCCTAGTTCCTCCCCTTAGCGTCCTGGGATCATCCACCTTCTCCGCCGACCATGGCCTAATAGTCCTCACCCAGATCCCCACATAACTGAGGGGCAGCTCGGGACAGAGGGGCAGCTCGGGACAGCGGGGCAGCTCGGGACAGAGGGGCAGCTCGGGACAGAGGGGCATCTCGGGACAGCGGGGCAGCTCGGGACAGAGGGGCAGCTCGGGACTGAGGGGCAGCTCGGGACAGAAGCAGCCTGGTACTGAGGGGAAGCCCGGTACTGAGGGGAAGCCCGGTACTGAAGGGAAGCCCGGTACTGAGAGGAAGCCCAGTACTGAGAGGAAGCCCAGTACTGAGAGGAAGCTCAGTACTGAGAGGAAGCTCAGGCAGGTAGTAGACTCCGGTAAATCCTGGCTGGCTGGTGGAACTGGATGATTCAGGTTGTCTGGCCGATCTAGAAGATCTTGGCAGACTGGCACTTCTGGCGGATCCAGGCAGACTGGCGACGCTGGACCGACTGGCGGCGCTGGGCAGACTGGCGGCACTGGGCAGACTGGTGGCACTGGGCAGACTGGCGGTGCTGGCGGCGCTGGGCAGACTGGCGTCATTGGGCAGACTGGGAGCACTGGGCAGACTGGGAGCACTGGCGGCGCTGGGCAGACTGGGAGCACTGGGCAGACTGGGAGCACTGGCGGCGCTGGACAGACTGGAAGCACTGGCGGAGCTGGGCAGACTGGGAGCACTGGCGGCGCTGGGCAGACTGGGAGCACTGGCCGCGCTGGGCAGACTGGGAGCACTGGCCGCGCTGGGCAGACTGGGAGCACTGGCGGCGCTGGCCAGACTGGGAGCACTGGCCGCGCTGGGCAGACTGGGAGCACTGGCCACGCTGGGCCGACTGGGAGCACTGGCCACGCTGGGCCGACTGGGAGCACTGGCGGCGCTGGGCAGACTGGAGACTCCGGCAGCGCAGGACAGGAGAAAGGCTCTGGCTGTGCTAAACAGGCGGGAGACTCCGATAGCGCAGGAGAGGAGAAAAGCGCTGGCTGCGCTGAACAGGCGAGGCGCACTGGAGGCCTGGTGCGTGATGCTGGAACTGGTGGTACTGGCTCGAGGACATGCACAGGAAGCCTGGTGCGGGGAGCTGCTACCGGAGGACTGGTGTGTAGAGGTGGCTCTGGATAGACCGGACCGTGCAGGCGCACTGGAGCTCTTGAGCACCGAGCCTGCCCAAGCTTACCTGGCTCGATGCCCACTCTAGCCCGGCCAATAGGAAGAGCTGGTATGTGCCGCACCGGGCTATGCTCCCGCACTGAAAACACTGTGCACTCCGTAGCATAACACGGTGCCTGCCCGGTCTCTCTAGCCCAACGGTGAGCACAGGGAGTATGCGCAGGTCTCCTACCTGGCATAACTATTCTCCCTTCTAGCCCCCTCCCAATAATTTTTTGGGGCTGCTTTTCCGGTTTCCTTGCCAACCGTGTTCCCTCGTATCGTCGTCTCCTATCTCACGCTGCCTCTGCTCTCCTTAGTGCCTCCACCTGTTCCCATGGGAGGCGATCTCTTCCGGCCAATATCTCCTCCCAAGTGTAACAACCTTTACCATCCAACACGTCTTCCCATGTCCATTCTCCAAATAATTCATCCTCCCTTTGCTGCTCCAGCTGTCGCTGCCTGTTTAAACCAACGCCTCTCCGTTTTTTCCGGCGTGTCTTTTCCTTTGACTCGATTCGCCTGTAGCCCTCTTCGCACTGCTGAAGCGAATCCCAGGCGGGCGCCTGCACTCTCTCTGGGTCGGCCGCCCACCTGTCGATTTCTTCCCACGTCGTATAATCCATGCTTCTGCTGTCCATAACGTCCTCCTTTAGCTCCTGCCAGTTTACACACTGCTCGGTCTGTGAGTGGTGGGTGTTTCTGTAACATCGTTCATCTGTTGAATGAAAAGAGTCAGACCGAAATGCAGCGTGTAGGTTATTCATGACTTTAATGAAGGAATTGCGGTACATGAAATAACTCAAAATACGAAAACAACAAACGAAACGTGAAACTAATTACAGCCTATCTGGTGAAACAACACAGAGACAGGAACAAACATCCACAAAATACAACGCGAACTCAGGCTACCTAAATACGGTTCCCAATCCGAGACAACGAGAATCACCTGACTCCAATTGAGAATCGCCTCAGGCAGCCAAGCCTAACTAGACACACCCCTAATCATACACAATCCCAATTAATACAAACCCCAATATGAAACACAACATATAAACCCATGTCACACCCTGGCCTACCCAAACATATACCAAAAACACAAAATACAATGACCAAGGCGTGACACAGACTTTTTTTCTAAGGCATTGGCTAATTTATTTGTATTTTCCCATGATGTCCAGCAAATAGTCACTTAGTTTGAAGGTAAGCCTTGAAATACATCCACAGGTACACCTCCATTTGACTCAAATGATGTCAATTAGCCTATCAGAAGCTTCTAAAGCCATGACATCATTTTCTGGAATGTTCCAAACTGTTTAAAGACACAGTCAACTTAGTGTATGTAAACTTCTGACTCACTGGAATTGTGATACAATGAATGACAGAGTGATCTATGAATTATAAGTGAAATAATCTGTCTGTAAAAAAAAATTACTTGTGTCATGCACAAGGTAGATGTCCTAACCGACTTGCCAAAACTATCGTTTGTTAAGTATATGTAAACCTCTGACTTCAACTGTATACGCTATGTGCCTGTTAATAAGGTGGTAACACAGACCATTCAGTTCATCAGGGTGTGTTCATTGTCATAGGGACAACTGCAAATAGTTATTCAATGTAGGGTACATGTAGCCTAATTTTAAAAAATGATAAAGAAACTCATGTTTAAACTACATTTTGAAATTCAACAACAATCGCTTTTTAGCTTTTCCTGGTACTCCAAGAGCTAAAGAGGAATTATTAGGCTATTCACTGCAGTATTATTCCTATCGGCTAACCAATGAATTTACACATGAGATTTATTTGAAATGACAGGCAGTCTCGGAAAAACATTTAGCTCAAAGCAGAGGTGTACAACTCGTAGGCATACAGATAGTCCCACCCTATTCGATAGCAACTCTTGCGATGCCCAATTTAATCCATTCACTTTTCCCCAAATTGAGCAACCATCTCCTTTCCTGAACAGGTAGTTAACCCACTGTTCCTAGGCCGTCATTGAAAATAAGAATTTGTTCTTAACTGACTTGCCTAGTTAAATAAAGGTAAAATCAAAAATAAAAATAATGACCATTCAAAACTATTTTCTGAGCTTTTTTTCAGAGTTCCTAGTTGTCTTGAACACGCTGATGTCTGAGATTTTTGAGTTCCCGGTTTGCATTTATACCATTGTTCTTGTTGCGCGCTAGATACATACGTCATCACTGCCAGCGTTATTTGATTAACCAGATACTCTACACGTCCACATTCTAGATACACCAAGGACAAAGCGGGACTGATCGAACACCCAATTGAAAGATAAAAGCGAAATGCCTACCCAGCTGAGCTAAGTGAGGAGAATGAGAGAGAGAGACAGAGCAGGGTGGTGGCTGCATCATGTTATGGTTATACTTGTCATCGGCAAGGACTATAAGTTTTTTTTAGATAAAAAGAAACGGAATAGAGCTAAGCACAGACAAAATCCTTGAGGAAAACCTGGTTCAGTCTGCTTTACAACAGACAGTGGGAGAAAACTTCACCTTTCAGCAGGACAATAACCTTTAACACAATGCCAAATTTACTCTGGAGTTGCTTACCAAGACAACATTAAACGTTCCTAAGTGGCCTAGTTACAGTTTTGACTTAAATTGGCTCATAAATCTATGGCAATACTTTAAAATGGCTGTTTAGCAATGATCAACAACCAACTTGACAAAGCTTGAAGAGTTTTAAAAATAGTCATGTGCAAATATTGTAGAATCCAGGTGTGCACAGCTCTTAGAGACTTACCTAGAAAGACTCTCAGCTGTATTCGCTGCCAAAGGTCATTCTAACATGTATACTTCAACAGCCTGAACCAGAGAAAGAGCATTTGAGTAGATGACCATATTATCTGCATACAGATGGTTGCATCCACTTTCCCAGGTCATTGATCAAAATGGAGAACAAATATTATAGTAATATCAAAGAAGCTAGATATATGATTCTCACATTGTATTCTGTCTGCAAGTTTCTAAACCAATTGACAGCCCCTTCACTGAGACCAATGTTACTGAGTCTGGCTAGCAACAGCTCATTTCTAAGCTGTATTTCTACAATGTGTGTTCCTGTCATGTGTAATAAAGTAGCTGAAGCGACTCTCCGTGGCTGTTGAGTTGAGGCTCAGGTAAGAGGATATCTTCTGTCAGACTCAATATCAGCTAGATTGTCACTTTTAATTATCCACCTGAGTTATGGATGTAAGATAATGATCTTTCTCTCTCTCTCTCTCTCTCTCTCTCTCTCTCTCTCTCTCTCTCTCTCTCTCTCTCTCTCTCTCTCTCTCTCTCTCTCTCTCTCTCTCTCACAAAGTTCTCAATGGACTTGGCTGTCAGATTAGTTTTTGCTCTAAGGTGGTGAAGCAAAAGTTTGTTGAGGTTTCTGTTATTACCGGAGACATTTTAGTACCGAGTAGCAAAGCTTTGATTGTTCGAATTTCTCAAGCTTCTGCAGAGGTGGATATTTGGTTGTTCAGTTTGTTCTCTGCTCCATAAGTCTATTCTTTCTTACTTTCTTACTTACTTTCTTTCTTTCTCTTACCCATTGGATTGCCTCCCTATGTTTATGTATTGGTGGAGGCATGCTTCGCTTCTACTAAATCTAATGGTATTTGCACTCCTATTCATTCTGGCAGTCTGCCACATTTCAGTTGCTTTTCATTTATCAAAGGGCTCTCTGCACAGATGCACTAACCGAGCAATCAGTCCTTATTGTGGCCCAAATCACTTTATCATAGGACTGGGTGCCTATCCAACAGCTTATTAAATGGGAACAGGCCAACAATGCAAGAAATTGCAGTTGCATAATGTTTCGGATATAACTGAGATTCTCCTATGATAATGAAGCATTCTTCTGTCCACAGTTCAGGGTGTCAGCCCCTTTGGCTCGTAGTGTGACAGGGTGAAAGCATCATTAGTAGACCTTGCGGAAGCTGAACAACACATGACGATTTTAGGGGAAAAGCAATTTGTTGACCCCTCTGACATCAACCCCCTGATCAATGCTTTCATTTAGATTATTAATAGATGTGACCAGGTTTAATATGAGGATGCTAGCACTTCCCAATGGGGTCACATTGGCAGTGCAAGACACCTTATGTTCCCTGACTAGATGTTTTCCAAATATAATATTGTATCCCTGCACAAATTACAGGGATCGTTGCTGGGGTACAGACAGCTCGAAAATGAATCTAACCACTTAACAGGATGTAGGATCATGTTTTGGCACAGCCTAGCTTCAAGGAGAGACTATAGAAAACCAACCCAGAAAACTGCCCTATACCTTGACACAGAGTATAGCTGGGACTGAAGATGCCATAAGGTACTGTGGAATGATTTACTTAACTTGCCATGTCAAGTTTATTGAATTTAATTGTAATTAAAAGGTACAATTCAAACCGGTGTCAAATACCAATGCCAAATAGTTTATTTCAGATACATAGATGTTTTTGGGATGCACTTGAATTAGCTTGGAGTTTGCACTGTTTGGACTGACCAGCATGATGTACTGTAGAATGATATAGCTAAAAGGTACAATTCAGAAATCTGTCAAATGCAGAGGTCAAATACTGTACTTTCGCATACATAAATGTACTTGGGGTACGCTTGATTTAGGTTGAGTTTGCAGTTTTGGGACTTTGCAACTTTATGGACTAACTCTCAGATGACCAGTGTTCTAGCCAAGCGGATACCTGATAGGTGACACCTGAAAACCAGACCTATTAGGAGTCCTGACACATTGTGACAACTTTGCTGTGTAATATTGATCACTTTTGCCAATAATGTGATCCCCAGCTGTGTCTGTGTGAGGGTACGTGGATATGGGAGGAACCTATGTGGACTATAGTGACGCAGATCTCTAGAGATGAGTGAAAGTAGGATGTGTGTGTGTGTGTGTGTGTGTGCGTGTGTGCGTGTGTGCGTGTGTGCGTGTGTGCGTGTGTGCGTGCGTGTGTGCGTGTGCGTGTGTGTGTGTCTCTGTAGCTGTGTTAGTTGCTATGTGTCTCTGTATAGCAGAGGAATTAAGATGTCATCCTGTTCCACACAACGCTAGGAAGATCTAATACCTCCTTTTGACATGTTGTTGTCCACAAGATGACAGATGTTCAATTCATTACCTTACTGAGCATCTAATCTAGATGTATCTAGTTTCACATTCAACCTACAATAAATACCTCCCTTTGGTTTCTCTTGGCACTCAGTGTATCATAAATTCATAACATTAGCATTGAATGAATAATGTAATAGCTCTCAGTCTAAGCTGTTGTATTAGGACAAGCAATCGATTTAGCTTTGTGACGGAACCCCAAGAGAGGTAAAAAGCGGTTGACATATGTGAATGGTGAAATTCTAAGTTATCTGAGGATGGAATTGCATGACTATATAAAAGCATACCTCCTCTCATGCCCATCCAAGGCAGAGAGACATTCTGAAGCATTCAGAACCACTTGCACACACCTTCTTCCAAATCAATACTTCACATTCTGATGTAAATTAGCCTATAGGATTTATGTTTTCGGCTGAATGAGTGAGAGTTGAGACAGTTTGAGTTATGTGGTAAGTAGGCCTTTCTAATGGTAGCTCATAATTTCACAGATCAATGAGTATTACCTACAGCAGTAAAAAGGTGGAATTTGTAATGGGGCCAAACTCTACATTCACCTCCCCATTGTCTAGCAAGGACACTGCCTGAGCTACTGTCTTCCATGAACCTTTATCTTCACTGATGTACAGAACTGTGTCATATCATAGCACCAGATTTGATTGGAACATGTCTGCCAGAGGAGGGAACGGTAATTCTACAGCATTACTTCACCTCATGTTATAGCATGAATTGCTAATCCCGCTTGTTGAGAAAATGTCTTTCTGAAGTTACAAGGCACAACACATAATTTGTAAACTCAGCATAACATTTTAATTAGCCGCAGTGGTGGCAATATCCATCGCCAGTGTGATAAATGTTTTGCAATGACACACAAAGCAGCTCTCATCCATATACAGCTAAAGACCATGAAATTCGAACACAGGTAATGGAACCAGAGCTAAATTATTATTATTTTACTTCTGTTGGGAAGCCATCATTCTAGCCGCCATAGCTTAAATTTGCAGTAGGCAGTTGCATCTTCACATACACCCAAGGGGCTGACTATTATGAACTGCTCAGGCTAGATAAACAGAGCCTCAGCTGCTGGTTATGGAGAGGAATTAGCTAGAAAACCTTTATTCATCTCAGACATGTTTACTGGTTCTGCAGGGGAAGTATGCGAAAGTGGTGTAAAATTCAATGAACACATGGAATGAAAATACCCAGAGCGAATACCAGCTATTTAATTGTATAAAGAGATGTTTCACATTAATTCTCTCAGCTCATTGGCTTAAAACACATAGCTAATTCCATCTAGCCGAGAGGTGAGCAGCTTAGTGAGAAGAACGGTTAAGGACTCAGGTTTGTTTATGGAGAAAAACAGAGGACTGAAAAATATAAAGGAAGTGTCTATTGATTAAAGAGGCTGCCATGAAAATCTAGATTTGTATGTATACTAAATCTAATACTGACTCCTGAGGGAATCCATCACTATTGGCTTTTGGCGTTGATGAACCAAGAAAGTGAGGCAGCTTTATGGAGGCATTATAAGCGGGCTGTCTGGGCCTTTTTAAAGCCACATCACTCAGGGTGTCGCAGAAATTGGTCAGCACGGGTCAGCTCTCTACAGAACATTCCACTGCTGGAACTCACCTCCAAACACACGGCTGCTCCACACTGATGGGAATTTCTGATGAACACATACACACACATGCACACACATGCAGGCAAGCACACATACACAAACCCACACAATCACACACAGCATGCGATAGAGATGAACGACTCACTGAGATCCTATCTAGATAGAGGGCACCAAATCAAACAGACAGAGTGGAAAAACAGTTTGAAAAAAAAAACATTACAACAAGCCCAGGGTTCACCTCCTTATTGAACTCTGTAATTTAATCTTTACATGTCTTCACCTCTTCTCTGTTTATTGCCGCCTGAAATCACAGCGCTGTTTAAATAGATGAGTGTGTCTCCTAGTAGTGCAGAGTTTTCAATACAATTATTTCAGAGATGAATTTATTGAATGTTGCAGTACATAAGCATGACACATGACCTCCCCTCCCACACACACATGCACTCATACATACTAAGTATTTTGTAAGGAATACTGGTATCAGATGTTATGTTACAGCGCATAAGCATTCACTGCACAGTAAGTCGGCTCTCTAATTTCCATAATTGCTAAAGTTAGCTGCTGCCAGGTATTGGGAGAGCTTACTCCCTCCTGTGTTGCCCTGCCATTAAATCCAGAGGCCCTGTCAAGCGAGACTGATGAATCTTGTCAACCTCGGAGCGGCAAGAGATTTGATTGACCTAAAATCTAGTGCTAATGTATTAAATAGATTTCTGGGATACAGAAACTCAATTTGAATCCATTTGACTGTGAATATATTATACGGTATGTTTGTGAATAACTTAACTGCTCGGCCTGCTTGTACTTCTCCTTCAGTTGGAGTTAACTTTGTTGTATTAATTCCTTTACAGACACATTGAATTAGCAACATTAATTGTACATTAATTGTACTTTTTGAAACACAACAAAGTCCTTTCATTTTGTTCACTTTAATGATTTGAAGTTTGAATTATTTTGTTAAACAACAACTTGTTTAACAACATACAAAGAGCCTAAAAATTTTTACATTTTCCAAACCAGTGACTGAAGTAAAACATGAATGAGATGAGATGTGACTTGATTGATTATTTCATATTTCATAATCTGACTCCTGTACCTCGGTTGAATGGATTACCGACCGACTCCCTCCCTCCATCAGTCCAGCATCTTTCAAATGTACATTCCATTTCCATCAATACTGTAACCCTTGTGACACCTACGATTCTTCTTCATATTTGTGGCAAACAATTTCCAATAGCTTTGTTCTCCTTAATAGGCAATCTAATCACACTAAACCCCTCAAGCTTTTTAAATCATGCTGTGGTCTGAAGAGTCGAAATCCATTAGATAGACTGGTAGGTAGGTAGCCTACTAGTTAGAGGCGAGACAGAAATAGAAAGGTTGCCAGTTTGAATCCTAGATGCCATTGCCTGCTGTTGTGCCCTTGAGCAAGGCACTTACACCCCCCCCACACACACACACACAACAGCTCCCAATATGGCAGCCCCCCACACCTCTCCTGAGAGCTGTGTTTCTGTTTAGATGAGGAGGTAGAGGTGGGGAGGAGCTGAGTTTATTCACTTTGCACAGGTCATGGCATTTCAGAAATGCTTTTGAATTGAGTGTGAAATGCTTGAATTAAAAGGGGATAATGAATAGTTTGCATCTCTACAACCCTATCAAATGGTTATGAGTTATCAGCACAGCTTATGTCATCAGAGTTATTATGAAAGTGTATTAGTTTTGCTGTACTGATTGCCTCTGGGTTTGTATGTCATATTACTGTTTAATTATCAAGCTGAAGGTGAGATTATAATAATATGTTTCCAGACAGGGTTGGGTCTCTACGGGATGACGACAATGGCTCCCTCTATGTAACACCCAACGTCATTGCAGCTGTGGCACAAAGTGTGGGTGTTAGCAGTACCATGGATACTGTTTTGTTTCAACCGTACAATGATTTGAATATGCAGTATATTGAAAGAAGGAATTCATTCATTCATTCATTAATGGCATGCAATTATCATAAATCTGAATTTTTTACCAGGTGAGGGCTGAGGAACACTTCCATGGACAGATCTTATGCTTGTTCTCAGTTCTCTGACATCTTGAGATGAAATGATGTGCTGTTGCACTCGGGTGAGTTCTACACATAGTGGATGAGTTGAAACACCCACTTACAATGTAAAGCACTATAAGCACCTGAGAAAGTGCTATATAAATCCAATCCATTACTATTAAGCTACTGACAGCTCCACTTGGGTGTGATTTCCTATTTGCTGAAAGAAATGCTGCATTTGCATGTCCAGGAAGCATTGACATGAAAGATGTAGCTTGTCTAGAGCATACGGCTGGGTGATGCAACTCATTAAAAAAAGTTGATGCAATACAGGATATTTTTATCATTAGGCGTTTCTGTTCTGTCTCAGAGATCCAGATTATCTGTAAACAATTATCTGCTGGTTCCAGGACACATTATTCAATGAAGGTTAGCAGGACTAAAAACAGCTTTATTGAATGCCAACTCAGCAGGGTTCAATCAGGATTTGGTATTTAAGAGATAATGGTAAGGCAAAAACCAATTAGCTTTTTGCTCTGTCGCTGTCCAATGTTCACAGCTGTTCGCTGTGCAATTGTAAGGTTAGTGCTACCCACTAGGCGAGGGTGTCACAGCATCAGTGCTGCAGATGTAATTTTGGAGGACAAATCGATCATTGAGTTGAGGATGTGGTTTACACACAAGGGAAATTACGGTCAATTCTTTCATCAAATGTCTAGACTAGTATAAATGCCATTACTGTTCAGTAAATCGCAATTCCTTGAAATACTTCCCTTTTCATTCATCATTAGTTTCATGCAATATTGTGAGTATTGATTTCCGTCATAGACTTGTACCCAGGGTGTCATTATCAGAGAGTGGTGGCCTTAGCTGTATAACCAACTGTAATATTATGGATTACAGTCGCAAATATCACCACCCAGGGCCTCTTTCTCCCACACAACCACTGTTGAATCTAGTATCTTGTTATAGAACAGGCATAGTGTTAGAGGAAGTTGAGTTGAGTTGAGATATACAATCAGCTTGTCAAAGTTTTGTTCCTTCGCTGGACTGGACTGAAACACTAACACATGCCCCCTTCGATGTATAGTGCCCCACCAAAGACACTCTGACAGGATGTAATCATTACTCTAGCCTAGGACTATTAGAACCATGACTGTGTAAAACCATGAAAACCTAGTCTCAGTGCTGACTTGTCTTTTGTGTATGTAATTTGGGGGGAGGGGTCCTACTAAGCTATATGGAATATTTTAAGAAGGTCATACCAATAACCCTTTAACTATTTGATTTGGAATTTTAAGAACCTTGAAGTATTAACAAAAATATATATACAGTATATCTATTTGATGAAGAAGAAAAAAATGGGCCTTACTGCTATTAGGACATACAAATGAATTGAATAACAGATTCACTGCATGGAACATCTGATAGTCCCACAAAAATAACAAAAGGAAGTTTGTTATGAAGTATCTATGTTTAACCCCATTAACCCCGCATTAAACAGTCTCCATACAATGCATTCGGAAAGTATTCAGACCCCTTCCCTTTTACCAAATTGTGTTATGTTACAGCCTTATTCTAAAATTGATTAAATTAAAAATGTTCCTCATCAATCTACACACAGTACCCCATAATGACAAAGCGAAAACAGGTTTTGAGGCATTTTTGAAAATGTATTACGAATAAAAAACAGAAATACCCTATTTGCATAAGTATTCAGACCCTTTGCTATGAGACTCGAAATTGAGCTCAGGTGCATCCTGTTTCCATTGATCACCTGTCTAAATAAAGTCCCACAGTTGACAGTGCATGTCAGAGCAAAGACCAAGCCGTGAGGTCGAAGGAATTGTCCATAGAGCTCCGAGACAGCAGTGGTGGAAAAAGTACCAAATTCTAATACTTGAGTAAAAGTAAAGATACCTTAATAGAAAATGACTCAAGTAAAAGTAAAAGTCACCCAGTGAAATTCGTCTTGAGTAAAAGTCTAAAAGTGTTTTGTTTAAAATATTCTTAAGTATCAAAAGTAAATGTTATTGCTAAAATATATTTTAGTATCAAAAGTAAAAGCATTCTAATTCCTTTATTAAGCAAACCAGACGTCACCATTGTCTTCTGTTTTTTATTTACAGATAGCCAGGGACACACTCCAACATTCAGATGCAATTTACAAACGAAGCATGTGTGTTTAGTGAGTCCACCAGATCAGAGGCATTAGGGATGACCAGGGATGTTCTGTTCATAAGTGTGTGAATTGGACCATTTTCCTGTCCTGCTAAGCATTCAAAATGTGACGAGTACTTTTGGGTATCAAGGAAAATGTATGGAGTAAAAATAAAAATAAATTCTTAAGGAATGTAGTGTAGTAAAAGTAAAAGTAATAAAATAAAATAAATAGTCATAAATAGTCATATAAATAGTCATCTATCTCTCTATACATGTATATATATATACACACACACACACACACACACACACATATATACAGTTAAAGTCTCAGATTTACATACAGGTACACTTAGGTTGGAGTCATTAAA